>NC_070604.1:47676522-47976522 GCF_027172205.1 Podarcis raffonei
GAGTTAGGCAGACAACTGTTGCAAGTACAGTCAAATAAGTTTGAATCACACTTCTTCAGTAATCTTTTAAAACCCTGCACCAGGGTTTTTAAGATAATAATACTGTCTGCAGACTAAGGAACAGACCTCACTGCATGATTCATACCATAGTAAGCCACTGTCACATGGTAACTATGAGGAAGGAAAATCTGAATTCCAGAGTGGTTGATTTAGAGCTTAAAGGGCTCATCTGCAGGGCTACAGGTTTTTACAAATCACAACCTAGCTTGCAAATTCCATTCTCTTCTGTCCGAATTAAGTGTGTGTCTCAACAGTTGTTACAATTATACGATAATAAGGTCTGCTTTATGAGAAATGAAATTATTCTAATTTACTTTTAAATAAATAGTTGTAAGGCTTTTAATGTGCACAGTGTTAGTATGAATACATGAATGAGACGTTAGACAGCGTTTTGTACACACCTACATTGAAAATATGAAACATATGCGGGGGGGTCAAGTTTGACCAGGGGGTCCGGCGCGCTTCCTCCGCGCAGCTCTGCTCTTCCCCCTTGGAACCTTTGACTCCAGCAGAGTAAACACAGCAGAAGCAGAAGCCGGAACGTTCTGTCGTGTGGTGGCAATAACTCAGGCTGTCACGCAGCTCTCCTTATCTTAAAGTCTTTATTGCTGTACAGATCAACACATCGTAAATCTTCCCGGTGAGACGCAGCTCATGTTGCTCCTTTCTCCTTGGAGCATAACACGCAGACTGAAAAACACACAGAGAAATCCACGCCCCTTCCGTGTTCTCTGCCCGCCCTCAGAATGTGAGGCGTCATCACTCAGAACTCTTAACCCTGTAAGTTCTGAGCCCCCTCAACACCCCCTCTCGAATCACATTCTGAGAGGACTTCTGAGTGTTCAACACCTTCCCCATTGCCTTCCGCCCCTTCTTGGCATCGTTGTTAGGCACCTGTTGAACCTCACAAACCTCAGGTTCGCACTGTGCGAAACCAACCCACGCATTTGTGACCTGAAACCTCTCAGGTGGAATTTCCTTTGTTGCCCTTGAAGACCGCCTGGGCACAAATTGGGGTTCTTCTCCTGACCCACTGGGGCCAGCATGTGCGTCTTTTTCATCAGAAGACTCCCCCTCTGACTTGACACGTCTGTGAGCTTTCTCCATTATGCGCACAGGAGATGAGGGCTCACTCTTGGACACTCCCTTAACAACCTGTGGAGACGCCCTACTCTGTTCAGGGACCTGGTCTCCACCAGCAGGTTCAGGCTCTGGCTCTCTTTCCTCCTCAGCGTCAGACAGACAATCTGAGTGAACGTCAGAGCGCACTTTGCGCCTTGCCCAACCATCCTGCTCAAAGAACTCAGCCTGTTTACTGACCAGAAGCTTGGTCTGATCACCTTCTGGATATGCGAACCTCCACCCTTTTGTCGCGGGTTCATACCCACAGAAGATCATTTCCTGGTACTTCGGACCACCTTCTTGCTGCAACCACTTTGGTACAGGCACCATGGCCCTGCAACCAAAAGTGCGAAAGAAATGCACAAGCGGCTTCTGCCGATGAAGCAGGAAATACGGGGTGTCACCTACCACTGAATTGTAGCACCTGTTCATCGTAAAATTGGCCGTTTTTACCGCCTCCCCCCAAAAACTGTGAGGCAAACCAGAGTCATCCAGTAGAATCTCGGATGCTCGGACCAGAGCTTTACTCCTCAGCTCTGCCACGCCACTCTCCTGAGGAGAAGTCACCTTGTGACGTATCCCCCTCTGGCGAAAGAAACCCTTTAGAGCAGACCCAGTGACCTCAGAACCACGGTCAAACTGGAAACCTTGCACCTTGGTGGAGAACCTCTGTTCCACCTCCGCAACCCAATCCTTGATCAGTTGCGCTGCTTCCTCCTTCGTTCTCAGCGTGAACGCCCATGCGTTCCTTGTAAAATCATCTGTCAGCACCATCAGCCACTTGGCCTTGCCCAGACTTGGCTGTGGCATACTTAAAAGGTCTGCATGCACAAACTCAAAAGGCTTTGTGGTGACCCTCTCCACTCTGGGATCATTAAACCCCTTGTTTCTGGCTTTCCTGCAAGCCTTGCACTTCAAAGGTTTACCACATTCTTTTACCTTGCAACCTTTGGTGCACTCTGATAACATCTGGACGTCCTCACAGGACCCATGTGACATTCTCTTGTGCCACACGCAAGCACACGACACATGAGTGTGGTCAGTGGCTTTCCCCTCACCCTCGAGAGGTGATTCCAGAACAAAGAGGTTGTTCTGATTTTTTCCAACACTTACGAGCTCCTCCCCATCTCTGGAAATTGTACAAACATCTTTTTCAAAACTCACAGAATATCCCTCCTGTAAAAGAGAAGGTACAGACAGCAAGCAATGCTTTATCTCAGGGAGAACATAAACCTTCAATTCAGCCTGTAAAAAAGAGACAAACAAGTTAGAAATATGGGTTACACGGCCCTGTGCACCTGTAGCAAATCTAACAGTTTTCTCAGTTGAAACAGCCTTGCAGTTCCACATTTGTCCATCAGGTGGCGCTGTTACCAAATGGGCATTCGCAGCTGAGTCAACAACCCAACGTAGGACCCTCCCCCCACTGGAGTTGTCCTTCTTTGTTGCCTTAGCAACTGACTTGACCTTGGAGCTTTCGCTGCAGGTGGTGTTGTCCAAAACCGCCATCGAAGCAGACAGTTGAAAAACGCTCTCCTCCCCTTCCGGCCGACCCTGGGACTTTCCACGCTGGCCTCTTCTCCCGGGCTGGTTCCCATGGGAAACGACCTTGGGCGCATCCTGCCTTGGCTCTCTCGCTCTCTGTGGGCAGTTGCGTCGCAGGTGTTCAGCCGAGGCACAAACAAAACATCGCCTAGTGCCTTTGGTCTTCTCTGCCCTCCCAACCTCTCCAGCAGCTCTCCTTGAGGCTTTTCTGCCGTTGGGAAAATGGCTTTTGGCTTCTGCTGTGGTTTCTCTGCAAACCCCTTTCAGCTCCTGCCAAACAGCCTGGGCACTCTCAAGACTCTTGGACTGGCCTTTCTGGCCTGCACCCCCAAACTTGGGTGCACAGCCACCAGAGGAACAGCTAGCCTCTGCTTTCCTCTTCCCAGCTTCCAGCAGCTTTGCAGCATGCAGCTCATATGTAGGGGCATTCCGGCAGCCCTCCAACACAGTCCCAGCCCCCTCTGGGCCTTCTGGGCATTCCTCAGCCTCTGTGCAGCTCTTGGCCCCCTCTGGGCGTCCCTCTGGGCTTCTTGGGCATCCACCAGCCCCTCCTGGGCATGGTGCTTCCTCAGAGCAATTCTCAGCCCCCTCTGGCCTGGCTCCCACTCTCTCCAGTGCCTGCCTTCTCCCGGCCCAGGGCTTGCTCCCGTCCACCTTATCAAAAGGGATTGACGACTTCTGGCTGTCTGCCATCTCTCCCCGGGGGCCCAGCTTACTTACAGGTACCTCCCGGTCCGGCAGATCCTTCCCAGCGAGCTCCCTTCGGCTGGCTCCAGCTACTCCTTAGCTGGCCTTCTCATCGGCTGGCCTCCGGCTGCCGCCTCCTCACACGCACGAACGTTGCTTATCTTTAATGCTGGTCCCCATAACCTATGCGGGGGGGTCAAGTTTGACCAGGGGGTCCGGCGCGCTTCCTCCGCGCAGCTCTGCTCTTCCCCCTTGGAACCTTTGACTCCAGCAGAGTAAACACAGCAGAAGCAGAAGCCGGAACGTTCTGTCGTGTGGTGGCAATAACTCAGGCTGTCACGCAGCTCTCCTTATCTTAAAGTCTTTATTGCTGTACAGATCAACACATCGTAAATCTTCCCGGTGAGACGCAGCTCATGTTGCTCCTTTCTCCTTGGAGCATAACACGCAGACTGAAAAACACACAGAGAAATCCACGCCCCTTCCGTGTTCTCTGCCCGCCCTCAGAATGTGAGGCGTCATCACTCAGAACTCTTAACCCTGTAAGTTCTGAGCCCCCTCAACAAAACATACTCTGTATGCTATGAAAAAAGAACACTGCAGGAACACTGTTCTTGGAGTAAGAGTTCATGTGATTTGTATTTTCTGAAATGTTCATTCTGCCTCTTATTTGCCAGGGATTTCTTTGAACTTCAGTGGAAAGCATACTGAATAGCTTAATAGATACTTTCTTTGGTGAAACATTTGTTAATATATGCTGAAGCTGTTTTTGAAGCCCAGCTCACATTTCAAAAAACTGAACCATCAAAAGCTATGTAAGGACACAATCCTACAGCTGATTAAGGGCTGAGGAGTCACCAGAAATGACGTAAGTGCCATTCTGGAGGCATGGTACTTATGCTCCCAGAGGACCCCTGATACACCTGTGGAAAACTCTGTGGGCATAGAACTTATGCTGGTTCTCTGGCATCAAGCAGAGAGGTGTGGGACACTGGGTCAGGATGTGGTGCGGCAGCTAGGAGTCCACAGGACACTCCTTCCCAGACAGGTTCCCCAGAGGAGTCTTTAATTATACCAATCCTGGAGCTGGTGTAGTTAATCATTCCCACTGAAAGGGTTGGGGGGAAAGGTAGAGAAAAGCTTGCCAGTCACCTCCTGTCCTGACTTCAGCAAGTTGATGGGGCTTAGGAAGTGGTTGGAGCTTCCCCAAAGAATCTTCACAGCCACACACATGCACAACCAGCACCATAGGATTTTTCTGCCCATGTGTTGTAATTGGTACAATAATGCTTGAGTGAAAAGTGTGGTATGTTTTGTGATAGGTTTCTCTTACCTTTTCCCCTTTGTTTTAGCTAAATAAGGCACAATTGCTTTCTTTTGTTTTTCTGGAGAAATGTGTTGGAAGAACCCTCCACGTAAAAATAATATTGTGCATACATACTGTAAACATTAGGTTGATTAATTGTGAATGTGTTCCGGCTTAAGCAAATTGTGTTAATTTTCCCACTGTATGCCTTAATGAGCCAATTGAACAACCCATACTTTCTTTCTGGGACTAATTTAGATCACTCCCTCCTGCTCTAGAGGGAAGAGTTTGTATGGAAGAGATTGATGCTTGGTAGGTTGCTCAAGAAGCAGTCAGTGAAATATGTGTAGCATAGGCTATGGCTTGCATTGGAGTCAAAATTACATTGTCTAAGCCATGATATTTGGATCCAAAGTTTTTCTTAGTGCAGAACAATCCTTACATGTTATGCTTCCATGAGCATCACCAACTTTAACAACAATTTGACATCCACCTTGAATTAAATTTGTCGTATTGAATGCTGCAATTCTTTCTCAGCTCAATTGGTGAGTTGGGATTTTGTGGAAGATCATTTTCCTGGGTTTGAATGTTGCAGATAATTTCTAGTGTTCATGGCCGCTGATGGATATCCGTCAACTGTGTTTTCCTTTTCTGTCAGTTGGGATGAAGATATTATATGCAAGAGCATTGCAAAAGTCCCAAGTGAGCTAGAAATTATGCCCTTAGCTCAAAAAGTCCTCTTCTTTTTTCTGTCATATCATTCCTTCTCTTGTCTACCTTCCCTGCCAACTGTATAACTTTGAAGTTATTCCTGTGCGATTTAATTTTAAAGTTAACAAATTTGGTTCATGCTCCTTTGTGCGGGAAAGTCACTGTAACTCAGCAACAGGTATATGAATATGTGGGTTTGTTTTGAAAGTTTATAGCAGTGGGGTTGAGAGGGGAGCTAAACAAGATAATGCTAGACCATTTCTTTCTTTTAAAATAATAGCTGGAGCTGCAATAGTTGGGAATTTTCAAGCATGTGACATTATTCTTTAATTGTTCAACATAAAGCACCACCCATTTTTTTTAAAAGTACAATGAGCATACTTGTATGATCCAGCTGCTGCAGAACTGCAGCTCTTTATATTGCAGGTGGAGAGTAAGATACCTGCAGTAAACAAATCTTTTGCACATTCAAAAATAGAATTTAGGGAGAGTTCTGGTTTTGGTATGTACAGGGAGGTTGTGGTGTGTTTATGTGGAGACATATTCAAAAATTCAGTTTCCAACTAGCAGTCTCCAGTGGTAACGGTCCAGCAACAAATACACCGCACATGGAGTTTCTCTCTTAGTTTAATACGTAATTTGAATCACTATTAATTGCTTGACTATTTTTCCAGAATTTTTCCAAAATATGAACAATAATTATGAACTGTATTTATGTACTGTTATGTTTGCAAATGTTTCTTGACTGTTAGAGGCTTTTATGGAGAATAAGTGCCTTTTTAACGTACTGTATGCATTTTACTAGATATTGACCCTTAGTGCTGTTAAGCATTGTTTAATTTTTCGATGGGCATCCAATGCACTGCTGAGTAAAAAGCCCACACAGTTGCATGTCAGTTACAAATGGTGCATGCATGTTCACAATGACACATTCATACTTTCATTTAAACGCCTTCCTCTGCAGAAAGGGTATGGTATACATGCGCCCCTGGGGAAAGACTTGAGTTCCTACTTCAACTTAACATTATACATTATTCACAATAGATGTGGCATGCTTTTATTTTGTATTTGAGTTCCTGTACCTGACTACAAAAAGTAAAGCACAAGAAACAGTCACAACGGAGTTTAATCTTCCGAGTTGCCTGCTTTATTGACTTGCTTTGTAGCATTCACTTACACTGAAATCCATTTTCTATAGCTACTCTTCAGTTTATGTGCCCTAAAAAACAAAGGCAATGGGGTATAACAGCAACATTTCTTATTTCCAAGATTTATAGTTTAGCTGAATACATTTCAATATATACATCTTTGAAAGCTCATTGGGGAACCAATGGATGGTGTGAAATAAAACATTTCCTTAAGCTTTGGGTTTTTTAAAAGCTTCTCCCCTGCATCTTCCCACTCTGCCACAGATTTTCTTCTACATGGACTTTATGTCCAGTAACAGCTGGCTGAAATTACTTCACATTTCTTAAACTGCAGTTTTAAATATACCTACTGAAGAGTAAGCCCCGTTGAAGAAAGTGGGACTTGTTTTTTTATAAACACACATTGAATGTATTGTCAATCTGTTATTAAAGGTTTAAATATGTGCAATTAATGCTTGCGAAGCTTGATAAAACAGAGTTGGCAAACTTGCGAACGGCAGAAATAGGTATGAAAATGTGAGGTATGATTTGAGCCTGAGGATTAGAATTTTCTAGCTTCTTCCAATCTATAAAATAGTGCAGACTCTAATATCTTAGTATCTTTTGCTGATAAAACTCCTTAATTATACTACACCCACAATGGGAGCTAAAGGTGAATGAGCCCTATTCTGCATTATACATAAAATATTCCCTAAGGGCTGCTTCAGATGTTGCACACACTACCCACAATATGATAGTACTGCCAAACGTTGGACAATCATGGCTAAAAAGGAATGTATATACAATTGAATAATTGGCATATAACTAAATAATTACATCATTTATTTGTAGAAGTATTTTCTGCATAGGAAATATCTGAGGTATATCTGCTTGGAATGCAATAATATGGTGTTCAACTTTTAAAACCAGATCATTGGGATCTGCTAGCCTCATTTAACTACCTGAATCTTGTCCAGATCCTTTAGTGAGCTTTTGTGAAGGCTTGAAGTTAAGAGCCTCAAGAATCTAAGTTGGTTGACATTATTTTAACTTTGTAGGTTCATAAATTCCTATGGTAGAGTGGAAGTTCACTCTCTTGTAGACCTATATATCTTACAAGCTACTGAAATAAACTATAGGCTCCAAAACTTTAACCAAGGGCAATTCAAAGTGTCACCTTCTAACTTCCTATTAAAAAAAAGAAGATTGTCTTCCTCTTTGATTCAGTTTGTTAATATGTAATCTATAAGTGTTTGTAAACCCAGAGGGAGAACAAAATAATTATTTTCCCCTTGTGTTTTCATACAATTTAGAAGCATAAACTACTTGCATCCTTAGTTAAAATAATACTTGCTTTAAAAAATGTAATTATGCAAGGTGTGTACATTTCTTTCTGTGGCACATTATCACTGTTAAACTGTTAATGTATTTTTGATGTACTTTACTTTGTGCACCACTGAGCACCACTGATTATGTACAGTGTTTTGATGTGTAAAACATATATAAGTCTAAAATACTATGCATGTCTCAGGAAATGTAATTTACAGAAAATGCACTTCAAAAATCGTAAAATCCTGTTAAATAGTATGTAATATAATTAACACTTGAACCAAGGACTGCAAACAATTCTGGACTATGTGTTTTAACAAATAAAATTTTCATTACCATGTTTCTGTTATTGCATAGTCTCATAATATTTGACTGAAGTAATTGGAAAATGTGTACTTTTCTACTTAGTGGGGCATTATTTCAGATAGCTACCTTTTGAATTGCAACTAGCACATATTCAGTATTCTTCAGTGCATTATACAAGGTTATCAAAGTTTCAGAGATTAGCTGTCCTGCTTCCAGTCTTAAGTTAATAAAGTTTTCCCTCAACTAGTAGCCGACAAGAGAATGCTTCCATTTGCCAACTCCTGCCCCTTTTGGAGTTTGATCAGCTTGCTCTCCAGAATCATCTCAGGCTTGCCCACAATAGCTGCCCGCTTCCAGCTTGCATTCCTGCTGTCTCGGTTCCCTCTCCCCATGGCTTACAAGTCCCTGCCACACATTTTGAATTCACCTCTTTCCCTCTTGGCTACAAATTCTAGCAAACAGTGCAGATCTGATCACACTGTCTACACATCTAAACTGCTAATTTAATTAGAATAGAGAGACGGATGCTGTGTTATGACATAGTTGCCACTGGGCATCCCTTCCGAGCACTGAAGAGTGTTCAGTACTTTGTATCGTATTATGGTAAGGACAATCGGCAGACCATATCATAGAATCCAAAGAAGCTTCCATTCCCACACTTTTGTTTTGACCTACGTTAGTGCTATTAAGTGCAAATATAAAATGTTAGGATTGCAGAAAGAGGAGGGTGTGTGTTTTAATGGAAATGGTGTGGCTGTGCCCTCATCGATGGAAAGAAAGGTACCTCCCAACAACCGCTGCCACACTTGCTCACAGAGAGAAGCTCTTTGTACCTCTCCACCATCAGAACCAAAGGGAAGGAAGGTATCTAATCCTGGCATCCATGTAAATGTTGGCATGTTTGATATAGAAGAGGCCAACCCAGGGCAAACACATACTGAGCAGAAAGAGCAAACAGTCTCTCATGCATTCTGGATGTTTGATGAGATATCTACTGAGACCTTTCCACAACCATGATAGGAGGTACTGATGGCCCCCATCGTGGAGGATGAAAATAAACAACATACATGTTCCATGAATATTCCATGGTACAGGGGTTAGATGCCATACCTTTGCAAGGTTTAAGCCAGGATGAAGAAACCCTAGTCCTCCAGATACTGTTGCTTCCCATCAGCTCCAGCCAGCATGGTTAATGGTCAAACACAATGAGAGGCCAAGAACATCTGGAGGACCATAGATTCCCCACCCATGCTCTACAGGGCTTGACACTTGGTCAAATGGTGAATGTTCTTACAAACCACTTGACTTTTTCCTATCTTCTGTAGAGATTCTAGTCCATGAATCATCCTACGGATGTATATCTCAATAGCATTTGACAATGAGGATTTGCGTGGGTCTTTAACCTTTTTATCATTTCTGTTTTTGCCACTATTTATATAAGCTGTTCGGAAGACACTGAGATGGGAGCAAGCAGGAAGCTTGGTAGGACAATTGGGGGGCAGTGGCGGGGGAAGAAGAGACACAAACACCATAAAATTAAACTGTGAAAAGTTAGCCACGATTTTTGACAATGTGTGTAACTGAGAACATTTTAAAGTGAAAGTGTGATGCTGATTTCACTAGTGAAAAACCAGAGGAATGAGAGGCGAGACTGAGCAACAAAATAGCTAGAAATGGTCAAACTTGCTTTAAGAAGGAAGTACGAGTTTAAATATGTGCAGGCTATGTTTGCTGCTGATAAAGGAGGAATGCATGTCTGCACATAGCTGAGCACATTAAATGGCAATGAGTTATTGAGCAAAAGTAAATAGCATTATATGTGAATCTAATAAGTGAAATTAAAAGAAGAACTTGGCTGAATGTCAGAGAAGGCATCATGATGGGTAGCGCTATTATTGCGCAAAATAATTTCCCAAGGGACAAGCTTTGTAGCTTGAAATCTTAAAAACTAAATGATAAAATGTTTGTAAAATGTAAGAGCAGAAAGAAACTGCTCTGGCATACTGAATAGAATAGCCTGTGATTTTTAGACGTAATGACATTGAAAATAGGTATTTTGCATCCTTTGATTCCAGTGTATTTTTCGCAACTAGGCAATGTCTGTTTTAAACCTATTGGGTGACAGAAAAGAACCTGCATGTGGGCTAGAGGTATTTGAACAGGTGTTTTTGTTTTGTTTTTTAAATGTGGCTCCTCTCCTCCCTTTTATGAATACTAAATGGTCTTCTTAAGCAAAAAAAAAAAAAAAAATAAGAAGAATTTTCTGTCCTATAAGCAAGAGGCACCAGGTATGTGTATTGGTTAGAATTCTGGATGAGACTGGAGAGACTAGGTTTCAAGCCATCCCCCTTCTATGGAGATTACATTGGGCCAATCACTATATTTCAGCTGAGCCTGCTTCACAGAAACATATGGAACTGTCTTATGCAAATTAAGATAATTGGTCCACATATCAGTACAGTGGTACCTCAGGTTACATACGCTTCAGGTTACAGAGTCCGCTAACCCAGAAATAGTACCTCGGGTTAAGAACTTTGCTTCAGGATGAGAACAGAAATCGTGCTCCGGCGGCGTGGCGGTAGCAGGAGGCCCCATTAGCTAAAGTGGTGCTTCAGGTTAAGAACAGTTTCAGGTTAAGAACGGACCTCCAGAACGAATTAAGTACTTAACCCGAGGTACCAATGTAGAGAGGGACGCGGGTGGCGCTGTGGGTAAAACCTCAGTGCCTAGGACTTGCCGATCGCATGGTCAGCGGTTCAAATCCCCGCAGCGGGGTGCGCTCCCGTCGTTCGGTCCCAGCGCCTGCCAACCTAGCAGTTCGAAAGCACCTCCAGGTGCAAGTAGATAAATAGGGACCGCTTACCAGCGGGAAGGTAAACGGCGTTCCGTGTGCTGCGCTGGCTTGCCAGATGCAGCTTTGTCACACTGGCCACGTGACCCGGAAGTGTCTCCAGACAGCGCTGGCTCCCGGCCTATAGAGTGAGATGAGCGCACAACCCTAGAGTCTGGCAAGACTGGCCCGTACGGGCAGGGGTACCTTTACCTTTACCTTTACCAATGTAGAGTGGTACCTCGGGTTACAGATGCTTCAGGTTACAGAGTCCGCTAACCCAGAAATAGTACCTCAGGTTAAGAACTTTGCTTCAGGATGAGAACAGAAATCATGCGGTGGTGGCGCGGCGGCAGCAGGAGGCCCCATTAGCTAAAGTGGTACCTCAGGTTAAGAACGGACCTCTGGAACAAATTAAGTTCTTAACCCAAGGTACCACTGTACTGGCTACTCTGACTGGCAGTGATGCTCTGAGTTTTGTGGACTCTCCAAGACCTACTGTCTGAAGTCCTTCAGCTGGGGATGCCAGGGATTGAAGAGAAACCTTTTTTGCAATGTAGGACAAGATTTTTTAAAATAGCTTAAAATAAATGCTTTGCCAAATAAAAATGACCCTAGGCTATTTCAACTCAATATAGAACACTTTGTTTTGGATAGAACATGATTTTCCCAAGAATGACTAACTACGGGACTGACACAACCAGTGATGGGTGAACTTTCTCAGGTTCTCCTTGTGTTGCCTTTGGGTTCTTTCCAAGCTTATGATGTATAATACCATGCTAGGATACGGGAGTCAAGAGCTGGAGTGTGGAGAGGGGAAGAGCTAGGAATTTTCTAGCTCAGATCAAAATCAAAGTTGGAGGAGAACATAGGCTTGTAAAGCTCCCCTTGCTTCTGAACTTTGCTTTAACCAGCCCCAGAAGTTCCACTCAAAGCCTTGCCCAGGAGAACTTTGCAACCCTCTGCAGCTGCAACCAATGCCAACCCTAGCTGCTTCAATAACTTCAAGTCTAGGCTACAGTTATGTGGAACATGGTGGATCAAACCCTCATTTTGTGAATAACAGAGAGCATATTAAACCCATTATTTCAGTGGCCATACTCAATCCTTCATGGCAGAACTCTGAATTTGACTTACGAAGCCACAAACTGATCAAGACATACAGCGTACCTTTAAATATTGATGAGAGTTTCAGCACTTTTAAGTCCAATAAACGTGTCAAGTTCAAATTTGAATTTCATTACTTCAGCCTAATAAAAATAGAGCCACAATGACTTCATAAGCGCTAGTCCAGATAGAGAGGTACAGTAGTTAAATGTGAAAGCAGGTTTCCATGTACAAATCTTTACTTGGATGACGAACTGCACACCCAAATGGATGTGGTATGAGCATTCGCTATCCCAATTAAGTGTTGTTAGAAAAATGGTTATAATTGTACATATATACAGTTGATTCAGTACTGTAATACATGCAAGAGCTAAAACAACCACCCCTCTGTACCCAGATATGAAATTATCTACTGTCCTACTGAATTTGGATCTACTGTTCAAATGCTGCTTTTCAGAATGAGACAGAAGTAAATGTCTGAAGCTCCCTTTCCATTGTTCATCATGGTGCTCCTTGAGAGCTCTGCCATCACTTGTCTATGCAGAAAATACATTTTTTGTTTTTATATAAATGGAAATGTGCAGTGCGTGGCTGACTAGGGTATGGCCTTCAGAGCCATACTGAGAGACTCAAGCCATTGCTATGGAAACACAGCATGGCATCTCAAATCTCTGGCTTCCTCATACAGCAGTGAGATGATTCAGAAAATAAAATTAACAAGCAAACAAATCAGGACCTGGTTGCTCCAGGGGAAATAGAGAGGAAAATTAAAATGTTGCCCTGTTGTGAGTATTAATAGGTCTCAGCTGGGAAAGTCTGAATGGAAGATTTTATTCTAATGCTATAGCAAAGAAAGGAAAGTGTCATTTTCCTTACATTTAGAAGCTTGGGTCAGGCTTGTAGGCACGGGAATCTCTATGCTTTGCTGACATTTCAAAAAGCAAATGCCTAAGCTGTTTGGATAACTGCTAGGATTAATGAAAGACCTGGTCTCGCAGTCGTGTATTTTATTCAGAGTTAAGGGAAATAACAATGGAAAACCCATAAGCCCCTTTCAGGCATTAAACTGAAAGTGCAGGGTGGTCAGAAGATATCTAGTTCTGCCAACTCATGGGTAGAAATGTAATTAATAAGGCTATAAGCAAATGGCCTTCAGAAAGCATCTTCAAGTTGTTTAAAATTGTGGAGGTAATGTTAAAGAGCCGTGCTTATTTGTTATTGTTTAGTCGTTTAGTCGTGTCTGACTCTTCGTGACCCCATGGACCAGAGCACGCCAGGCACTTCTGTCTTCCACTGCCTCCCGCAGTTTGGTCAAACTCATACTGGTAGCATCGAAGACACTATCCAACCATCTCATCCTCTGTCATCCCCTTCTCCTTGTGCCCTCCATCTTTCCCAACATCAGGGTCTTTTCCAGGGAGTCTTCTCTTCTCATGAGGTGGCCAAAGTATTGGAGTCTCAGCTTCAGGATCTGTCCTTCCAGTGAGCACTCAGGGCTGATTTCCTTCAGAATGGATAGGCTTGATCTTCTTGCAGTCCATGGGACTCTCAAGAGTCTCCTCCAGCACCATAATTCAAAAGCACCAATTCTTCGGCGATCAGCCTTCTTTATGGTACAGCTCTCACTTCCATACATCACTACTGGGAAAACCATAGCTTTAACTGTACGGACCCTTGTTGGCAAGGTGATGTCTCTGCTTTTTAAGATGCTGTTTAAGATGCTGTGCTTATTTAGCTTGGCGTTAATGACAGTGTACCCATTGCTGTACCTTTGTCAACTGAATAGCAGTTGCTAGAAACTGCAGGAGGGGAGAGTGCTCTTGTGCTTAGGTCTTGCTTGAGGGATTTCTAGATGGGCCACTGGCCTGATACAGTAGGCTTTTCTTATGTTCTTACATTGTGTGAAAGGACAATCCTAAGTGTGTCTGTTCAGCAGCAAATTGAATTCCATGCGGCCTATTCTTAGGTAAGTGACTTTTATGCATATTACAGATTTTCACAGGCAGCCAACCTGGAAGTCTCATCTGGGTTGTGAACCAGTGTTAGAACTACATGTGTATAGGTTGGTTCAGTAGATCAACAGGTTAATATTATTTCTGTTTTGTGATAGAATTGATTCTTTCATATCACTCACACACACACACACACACACACACACACACACACACTTAGACAAAGTCTCTGATGATCTGATGATCTGTGAAGACAAACTGTCTTTCAGAGAACCCTACCATTTTTAATGATTTCCTCACTGAACACCCTCAGACAAGAGTCCAAGAAACTCATTCGTTCTCCAGAAAACAATTTGAAAATGACTGTTACAGAATCATCAGAAACATTCCTGGAAATGACTCTAATAAAATAAATGTAAGTTGTACAATAAAGAAGAAATAATATTATCCAAGCAACTGTAACAGAACCACAGAATGAATACATTACTTTAGGTTATTGGGGGGGGGTTGTTTTGTAATTTAGCATGGAGATACTTCCAAAAAAATGTTGCGAACTACATTATCCTTTCATTTATTTTTAAAAGTATCATTTACGTCTATGATACTGAATTGGATTACCCAATCAACTGCAAGCAAGCTGTGTAGTAACCCACGCATAGCATATTCCTCCCCTTTCCTCATTCCAAAGTTCCACTGCTTTCTGATTATGAATGCCTAATTTGCATAATCAATGCACTTTTAGATCTCAGAACTATATTGTGAGTTTTCTACCTGCACTGCTGTCTTCTGCACTGGGAATGTTAAGGGGTTTTCTGCCCTTCTCAGGCTTTCAGTTCTGCTGAAACAGAAATCATAAAATGCAGTTGAAGGAAAGGAAGTCAACTATACCAAGAAGAAATCAAAGTAAAGCAAAAGCTGTCACACATAAAAGGGAAATGTAGCCATCCCTTCTTAAAGAAAATGGTTTGCATTCATTAGACCAGGATCAAAAGTCAAAAATGGTTCAGAGTCATAGCCCAGGAATGAACTGATACTTTTTAATCCCATGGAGCTGAAATTTCAGCTATGCAAATGCCTGGTAATTATGTGGCTAACAGTGTCGAAGTCTTAGCTTCTGTTAATTTCACCAATAAAAAGATTTTTCCACAGGCCCACATGCTATATGCTTCATTTAATACAGAGCTTCTTCTGTTGAACAGGTAGGTTTTCTCAGCTATTTGACCCCCAGACTATTCATGGCTTTAAATGTTAACACAGGTACTTTGAAATGGGCCTAGAAGTTAACTGGAAACTAATGCAGCTGTCTGAGAACTGGCTCACTACTCCCTTAAACACCCTGGCCACCATATTTGGTACTAGTTCCAACTTCCAGATCATCAGCCTCACAGACTCATATCCATATGTGTATGAATGTGAATGTGTGTGTGCGTGCATACACAACAGTGTGGAAGACTAGCAATTGTAAAGGTGGTATAATCCTGTGATTTGGAAGCATTAACTGTTTTATTCTGCTTGTTAAATTCCATCCTCAGAACTGATGCTTCTGAGGGCAATGCATTTGCCTTCTTTATTGGATATGATTTTGCTTAAAACATAGCTATTAAATAATAAACACATTGGCAGAACACAGCAGTTACTGCTGCCTGCAGTAACCATGATTGCCTGAAATTGCAGACTCTGGAGGCTGAAAATATTTCCCTGCTAATCATCATGTCCAAATCACATGTAAAACCCTAGACGATTATACTTGTGCTTTCCATTGGCCCTGAACCTGATCTCTGAAGGTCACTCAGTAGCTCGAAACATAAAATACTCATTACTTTACCACCATCCACAAATTTCACCTCTCTATTGATCATTCTGTCAGCAGTTGCACTGAAGAGAAAGCTGCTGAATCAGGATTAATGTTACATTTCTGAACATCTGGCAGCATGCTGTCTAATTTTCTCATCTCAGAGGATTACATTTGCTTTTGCAGGGTGCCTTCTGTGAAATACCTGTAGAACTGAGCGACTTCACAATGTCATAGAGCTCACTTTATTTCTGTGACGTTCAGGCTCCCTGAAATCTGGCAAGACACTTGAGAACATTGTTTGGCAATATAGACTGAACATTAGTTTGGGACTTAAGTCCTACTGATTTCAATGTTCAGTGTTCTATGCAGTCTCCTGGGAACAAGCAACTCTTGCACAAGCAGAAATCCCAGTTAGCTTCAATGGTGGGATGGGGGAAAGGAGGTCTGTTGCATGTTGCTTTGTAGTGAAAGCACAGAAGGACTGTAGCTCAGTAGTGGAACATCTGCTTTGCATTCAGGTGCCCATGTAGAGCTTAAAGAGAACCTGTCTGAAATCTTGGAGAGCCCCTGCCAGTCAATGTAAACAATACTGAGCTCAATGGCTAAATGGCTTGATGCAAGGCAACTTCTTACGTTCCTACACATGTGTCACAGAACTACTGTGCTAACAAGGAACCTTGGGGCTTTGGCATGTCTATTTCAAGGCAAGCGGATCTCAAATTCATATACTTCCACCCAAATGTAAATATATTCACAGGCAAGTTTTCAGTGGCACTTGTTCCCCAGGAAGTGTTCAAGGCATATTGAAGAAAATCATAACACTTCCTATTAATGTTTTTCCAGAGAGAAAGGTTTGGGAAAGGATCTTAAGCAGAGCAAGTCCTTCTTTGGGGATACAGTAAATTTAAGCCATGAGAAATATAGATGCTGAAGGAAATATCACCAGGGTGAGATCAGATAAAATTTGGGTATCAAATGACAATCAAAATAGAAATCTGCCTTAAATGTGCTAAAAATAGGCGTTATCTATACCGTACAGCAAGACGGAAAGGTCAGTTGCAGCTTTGTATTCAACAGTTGCATTCACCTTGGCACTCTGTCATTTGTGAAGGCTTTCACAAATGTTTATCACTCAAAAGATGTTTATCACTCAAATAATGAGTTCGGCTGGTCCATGTATCTATTTATGTTAGGTAGACAAAGTGACAATGGCTGTTTAACCATGGTTCAATTGTTAACTGTAGCCATGTTCAGGTGTTTGCCTGAACACATGAAGGGTTAAATGGGGGCAGGGGTACACACTCAAGACCTGCCCCCATAGTCTCTGTTGTAGTGGCTGCTCCCAAGATCTTTGCAGGATTAGCACAAAGATCTGAAGAAAGTTTTTAAGAAAGACTCTCCTCCCTGGAAGAGAGGGGAGTGGTTGTGGGCGGGAGCCCGAGCTCCGCCCCTGGCCGGGGGCCTTAGCCCCCGCCCCTCCTCACCTGGCTGGCACCCACGCCCACCGGAGGCAGCCAACCAGGTGTCTCCGGGGGGAGTGTTTAGGAGCTTAATGCTGCGGCTTCAGCTCCGCCTCCTCCTCAGTCGTCGTCGTCCCGCAGCGAGTCACCCACCCTCCACTCCCATTTAGCTCAGGGTCTAGGTTTTTTGGCCTTGCTATGGACCTTAGGTTGGTCGCCCCGGTTGTCTGGGGGGCCTGGTAGGAATTTTTCCATTTGGCATTAGGCTTTTTGGTTTTTTCGCCTACCTCGTAGCAATCGTCACAACTTTTGTGGTATTGGTGGGTAGGTTAGGCATTGGATTCATGTGTGTCAAGGGCTAGGTGTGGCCATCGCCTATGCAATCTACCGTGGGTTATTCCGTTAAAGGAATCTGGCGGTCGTGTATTCCGTCCGATGCCTGCTTGGCGGGAGGCCATGGCACGACCCTCGGTGACATCAGGGGTGAGCCTATAGTTGGATTAGCATCAACAGGCTCCACCTACTGTTGAATAAACCCACCTCCTATAGTCATCCAATGCCTAAGCCAATACCTTTTCACTGCTGTAATCAATAAAGTTGTGGCCTTTTCTTGCCCATTAACCTTATATCACGTGTCCTTGTGTGTTTATTTCACATAGCGGGGGTCGGGCCCTCGATCCACAACGTTCAGTGGAAGGTGCTTCAGTACTCTCCTTACCCTCAGGAGGTTCAATAAGCATGTTCAAGCACTAAATAAATCACTAATCATGCAAAAATATCAAGAGCAAATTATGTTTCGAGGGATGGGGGGGTGCAGCTTGTGTGCCCATCCTACCTCCATCCCTGCTTCAACCATTGACATGTGCATGGAAACACCCGAACAAGTTTTTGGTCTACTGATTGATAAGTTTCTAAGTCTTGCCCACATTGGTAGGATAGTTTTCAGCTGTAAAACAATATACATTAAGAACTTTGCAATCTTCCCCAGAGTCATATCCCCAGTGTTTTAATATCTTCCAATAGAGTAATTAGGGAAATAGTTTCTATCCCTATAATGCTTGTCATATTTGCTGTATTTATTTAAAACATAAAATATAAAAGACAGAATATAATAGCAGTCAATATAATAGCACATGAAAGTAATTTCATGTGGGCTAAACTTTCAGGAAATGGAATAATTAATTAAGGAAGCATATTGTGTGTGTTTTTGTTTGTGTGTGTATTTATACACACACAGTGTGTAAGTGTGTGTGTGTGTGTGTGTGTGTGTGTGTAAACTGCCCATGTAATGGAATTCTCTTGCCAATTTGAAGCCCATTAAGATATCAAATGGAATCCAAACTGCAACTCAAAAAATAAAAACCAATTATAAATAAATCAAAGCGGTGAAAAACAGCACAAGCAAAGCAGCTGAAAACTATTTCAAACCACCATAGAACCAGCAAGGAAAAGCAGTGCAGTACAAGGATATAAAAGCACTAAATAGATGTACCCATCAGAGTGAAAATGGTTGGGAGAACAAAAAAATCTTCCCTGGTGCCTAGATGACTATTGTGTGAATAGCAAGCCTTTTAGGGAGCCAATTCCATTAGAGGGGCAGGGTTTCTCGGGGGGGGGGATGGGGACCAATTGCTTTCCACAATAAGTTTCCATTTCCTTGGTTAGTCTTTATACAGCAAGCAGTTAAAAATTTGCCTTGATTGTCCAAGCAGGAAGGAAAATCATGAACAAGATTTAAAAGGAGGGATGGTCAAGAAGCAGTTAACAAACACACCTGATGTATTTTCTCTCTGACCTTTCCTAAACTTATAGTATGGACATGTTTGTTTTTTAGGTGGAATCCAAAGGAAAGATACCTAATCCAGCATTAAAGCAAAGTTCAAGAGTTCACTGTCATTACCAAAGAATCCGAATGCAGGGACAGGACACAGGTGAAAAGAGGATTGTAGCTATAAGCAAAGTCAGCCTTTTGAGCCTGGCATTCCTGGGATTTCTTTAGAAGGCAGAGACAATTTGACAGATTAAATCTCATTCATACCCCTCAAAAAGTGAGAGGCATTGTTATGTACTGAGCTGAATCCTAGAACAATAGGATCCTGAATGCAGCAGTCTGATCTGATTGGTCCACAGGAGCCACCCAATCCAGCTCCAGATGGAAATGAATCAGGAACCTGACTGGCCTGCAGGAGCAGCAAATCAGGCTTCTGGAGGAGGTGAATCCGCAACCTGATTAGCCTACAGGAGCAGCCCAGAATTAGCCAATCATGCGGGGCCCATTGTGTAAATAATGTATATATAGTTAAACATTTTGGGGAAAGATTCATTCATTGCTACTATGAGCTGAATAAAGAGCGTGAAATTCACACTCTACTCTTGAGTATATTTCAGGCATAATTTCTGACTAAAATGGTTCCAGAAATGTGAGTGGACAGAGTATTCTCCATCAGCTGATGTAGCTTTCTGCTATTCTTCCCAGGATTTCTAAAAAAACACCTGTATGTCAAAACAAGATATCCTTACTGTAAAAGGTTTCAAGGACTAGAAGAAAGCACTTGAAAAATCAAGAGGGGTTTACAAACATGCTGCATCTGTAGTCCATATTTCAGCAATACCTATGTGGCATGAAAATGAACCTTTTAGTATATCCCCTTGTTCACTGTATCAATAACATCTTTTCCCCCCTTTGAAATGAAAAACATGCTAGTCGTGGTGCTCTTGACCTTTACATAGCCCATTGTTTTAGTGAACATACACTTTAGATATTGTAAGACGATGATCCTATCTCTTCTCAGTCTCCTCTTAACCAGGCTAAACATACCTAACTCCCTCAACTGTTCCTCATAAAGCTTGTTTTCCAGTCCCTTGATCATCTTGGTTGCCCCCCTTTGCACATGTTCCCCTGCAGCCTAGCTCCACGCCACACAGGATCAAACACCTGCAGAAAAGGCTACAAATCTTTCAAATGTGGTAAGCAGCTTCTATGAATGGAGCTTCTGATGCCTCTAAGCCATTGCTGAGGGAAAATTTCTGTCAATCCAGCTATCGGGGCCTACTGGAAGACACCCATGGCCTGATGTTCTCCTGGTTGGTATTCATTATCACTTTCCCTATGGGCACCAAGCCCCAACAGAACACAATAGCAGGCAGTTATATATAGGAGAAGTGTATCGCACACTGGTGATACGTGTAATTCATGGGACCTCAGACAAAAAGCTTCTGGAAGAAAACAGGATATTTTTCCTCCTATGTCTTGGCCTAGAGCGCTACTACTCCCAAGTACCAAAGGAGCTCTTGTTTTTACAGCTGTCTCATTCACTTCAGTGGAAGAGCAAATGAATGTACAGTTGTACCTCTGGTTACATACTTAATTGGTTCCAGAGGTCCGATTTTAACCTGAAACGGTTCTAAACCTGAGGTACTACTTTAGCTAATGGGGCCTCCTGCTGCCACTGTGCCACCGCCACACAATTTCTGTTCTCATCCTGAGGTAAAGTTCTTAATCCAAGGTACTACTTCTGGTTTAGCGGAGTCTGTAGCCCAAAGTGTTTGTAACCCGAGGTACCACTGTACAGTACATGCTGCTGCGTCTACTGAAATGTATTGGGCTGCCCCTGCATGTGAACGTATGATGCTGCCTTATACGGAATTAGACAAAGGATACATCTATTGCCACTACTATGTACTCTGATGGGCAGCACTCTCCAAGACCTCAGTGAAAAGTCTTTTGCATCCAAATTACCTTGGAACAGGAGCAGCTGAGAATGGAACATTATGAATGTAAAACATTTACTCTATTAGTGAACTACAGTAGAGATCTTTCGCTAAATGTTTATAGGGAATGAGACCATAATTTGGGGAAATGGCATATGAATAAACTTGATGACAATGTAGTTTCCCCTCCCCCATTCCCCCCCAATCTTTTCAGCAATATATTTACTTATTGTCTACTTACTCATCAGAGACAACCTAAAAGCAATCCACTCTACAACTCAAATTTGTATCAGCTCTTTCCACATTCCCAGCAGTCTTGGCAATGTATCCTGAAAAGATAAAAGCCCCTGGGTAACAGTATACTTTGGGTATACTGCAATATGACATCTTATAATAGTCTTGCTCATGTTGCATGCACACAGCATCTGTTGTTCATGTTTTCTTTATTGCAGCATGACAGATCACAGATGTTAGGCCTGCTGGCAACAATCATTGTTCCCATCGTATAATTCTGCATTTCCCACCTGGGCCTGAATATCTCTGAGGGGTTTTCGTCATTCCTGTCTTGATAGATAGACAGACACAAATACATAACCAAAGCCTATATGTTGAAGTGCAATGTACAGGTAAGGGTGACCATATTTGTCTATGGAACTAAGGATGTGAGGCATAGTTCATTAACCCTTATGGGATGGGATATGAAGATTTATATGGGATGTGGCATAAGAGAGAGAGAGGTTTGAAAAGTGGGTTGCTAAGTGTGGTATGATTTCCATGTTCCACAAAGATAGTACTCTCAAGGACTTTCAATGAGGCAGCAAAGTATGAAAGGCAAGCAAGCAGTGAGAAGTCATTCAGCCCAATTGGTAGGCAGGTGGCAACACTGAAATCCATATATAGAAATTCAGCATGATCAGCTCTGGTCAAGAAAAACCAAATTGAGAATGACATTTACTGCAGCTTGCATTATAAAGGCCATTTCAAAAGCAGTAGCTGAGCAAAATCAAGACAGGCAGTTATAAAAAATATGTTGCCCTTGTTCTACCTGAAGATGACATATTGCTGTGATATATGACAGCTGAGGCAGAGGTCTAAAATGCTCAGTGCTTAGACCTCAAAACTTTAAAATCCCAATTGGGCTCTTTATTGGGCTTCTGGAAAATAGTTCAAGTTCATATATGATCTCCATCATTGCCATACTGACCATGATTAATTTCATAGTAATTTGTGGTGTGAACTTTGTGATGTGAGCAAGTCAAAGGGCATGTGTAATTTACTTCTTTTTTTGCAGCGGCTTTGTATATACAGTGGTACCTCAGGTTACAAAACCTTCGGGTTACAGACTCCGCTAACCCAGAAATAGTACCTTGGGTTAAGAACAGGATGAGAACAGAAATTGCATGGTGGCGGTGCGACAGCAGCAGGAGGCCCCATTAGCTAAAGTGGTACCTCAGGTTAAGAATGGTTTCAGGTTAAGAACGGGCCTCCGGAACGAATTAAGTTTGTAACCAGAAGTACCACTGTACATCTGAAAATCTGTTTAGGTTGCAATATTATACACTATAGATGGGAAATTTCAGACCTGCAGGGTAGATGTGGTCCAAATATGAATTTCAACAGCCCTCTGGGTCTCCTTCGAACCACCAGCTGTTCAGCAGAGAGCAGATGAGAGAGAAAGGGGTTCAGTTGTTGCACAAAGTATACAACTAGAGTTTCTTCTCTGTGAGGAGGTCAAAACAGAGATGTATACATCTCAGCAGAGGGATAGGCCTGTGTTCCTTGCAAAGGTGCAAATGTTTCCTATACATTTGGCAATTGCTCACATGCAATTTCCAGGATGCAATTGCATTTTGAAACTCTAGACTTTGAATAGCTGCAAGTCAGAGCTTGCATTTTAGCTGTGCTTTGGTGGGACAGGGACAGGAGTCAGGATAATAGCTACACATATTGGGGAACTTAGCTTATAACATTAGCTTATATCAACAGAAACTGCAAAGGCTTCAGAAGGACCAGAGGCACACTAAGGCCTCAAAACATATCCATTGGCATCAGGGGTGAAGGAGCTGACTCACATTTCACAAGAAACTTTTCCATCTCTCACACTGTAGGTTGGAGGAAGTCAAAACCTCTTCCTACAGGTCGGGGACACTGAAATAGTCAAAAACATAAGTTGTATACATGATACCCCAAAACAAACATAAGGTTCCATGTAGGGCTAGGGAACTTGAAACCCCTTCCATAGAGTTTGCGGCAATGAGGTGACCACATAATAGAGTCACAACCCAGCTTTTAAAACCATGCTTCCAATAGGCACCCCAAATGAGACCTTTCAGGGGAAATCCAATCCTAACAAGAGGTGGAAAGTCTCATGAAAAGGCTTGGGACAACTTTTCACTTTTTTGTTTGATGGATGGTATATGTTGTTTCTTCTCCCATTACTACTACATTACTACTTTTTTCTCTGTGTGTTGGTTTTAGGCTGCACCCTTCTAATCTTAACCACACTTCATTGAATGCAGTAGGGTTTATTTTCAAAGATGTCTGTATAGGGTTTCAACTATATTATAAATGATCAATATAACTGTTCCTCCCACCCCACTTCATCCCATTAGGTATGTATCTACATATATATACTGTATCTATATCTATATACTCTATCTATCATCTATCTATCTGTCTATCTGTCTATCTGTCTATCTATCTATCTATCTATCTATCTATCTACCTATCATCTATCTATCTATCATCTCCTGATGTGACCCAATGAAATCAGCAAGCTCTCATGTAAACAGACCACTTAGAGCATTCAATTCAGCTCAAGAATGGATATTTATAACTACATTTAGTAATATCCATTTATTGTAAGCACTTTTATTTTTGTCTCTGTCCTTGTAAAAGCTTTGGCTGGTTAGGGACTTCAGAAATTAAATAAGAGTGTAATGCCACCCCCCTTTTCCTTTATGCACACACATACACACTATGAGATCTTGTTTGTTACAGGTAATTCTTGCAGTTATACAAGGCTTTGGGGACTGTCTGTGCTCTCTTTGCCTTTGCTCTGAGCTAGAGGCTTTTTCCAATGGGTCTTTAAGGCGTCTGGAGTTCCAGGGTTGCTGTCTCTGGTACTGATTTCCAATGAATCTTGGCTCTAAATATAGCACAGCAACAGAGCAGCTCTATATTAAACACTGCTCAGAAGCCTTGGCTTGCTCTTTACTAGGAGAAATGCAGAGGGCAGCTATGTCAGACCTGTGTACATTTCAAATATATAAAAGCAGAATGCTCTAAGGAGTCCTGCAGAAAACCTTGCCCTGGGCCTCAGAGTCATGTTACTCTGTCAGCACAAATTACTACAGGGAACGCAAAACCACAAAGTGATTCTATTGCAAATGACACTGTTCTACATTCGTTTAAGTATAATGCTCCATTGTACAGTTTCATTCTGTGATTGTGTTGCCTTCAGGTGGGTTTCCGTCAGAAGTAACATCTTGCAGGATAGGATATTAATGGTTCGTTATTAAGAAGAATGTAATATACATTAGTGGGCTGGAAGCAGAGATGACACATGTCCATCACCTTTCTCAGTTCTGTCGGTTTATGGGTGATTGCTACTCACACAAGGGGTTTTTCATTTTCTTGCGTCCCTACTGCAGATGTTTTCACCCCCAAACAATCTTCTTTCAAGGATTTAGAGTTTCTTTAGAGCTTATTGGGAAGACTGGGTTGTTGCAGGAAGCAAAGCAAATCTGATTATGCAACATGAGGTATCCCCGCATTGGAGGGACAGTTTATTTAGTTCACTGTAACTTGTAACCTGTAATTTTGTTTTCTGCCATTTTCTTTTAATAACATAAGTGCCTTCTGGATCAGGCCAATGGCCCATCTCCTCCAGCACCTTGTTCTCACAGTGACCAACCAGATGCCTGTAAGAAACCCTCAAGTGGCACCCAAGCACAAGATCACTCTCCCCTGCTTTCTGTGATTTCTGGCAACTAGTATTCAGAAACATTATTGCCTCCAATCGTGGAGGGTGAGCAATAGTCATCATGGCTGGTATCCATTGATGGCCCTATCAATCTATCTGTCTGTCTATCAGCTTTCTATAGCTATCTATCAGTATGTTTGCTTTTTGTGATTCTACTCACTAGTACAATGTACAAGCACCATTTTGTGCTTGCACCCACAACAATTTTTTCTAAATATAAGTACCAGCATCTCATTTTTTAATAAAATAAAGCACTACACACACAAACATATGAGAGAGAGAGAGAGAGAGAGAGAGAGAGAGAGAGAGAGAGAGAGAGAAATAACCCTATGTGCCAGACAGCTTATTTTCTAGTCTATTCCTAGAGGATTTCAGCTATTGCCACCTTTTAATGGCCATTAATTTGAAGAATAGCCCATAACAAGCAGCAGCATTTAGAATACCCAGTAGGTGGCAGCCCACAGTGGACTTTGGCCCTTTAATATTTTCCTCTAGAGAAATATGCTCTCTGGTAGGTATACCATACAAGCAATATGTTCTCAATTTGCTATCTGGAAATTGCACTAATAGATGTCTCAAGGGAAATTTTCCAGTTTTATGCAATGGCATCAAATGAAATTAGGTACAAATCCCGCCAGGCCTCTTGTTTTTCTATATTCACCCTTTATTATGTAGAAAGCTTGTCAGTAGTTGTGCTGCCTCCAGTAAGTGTGCACCTTGGAGCACAATCCACTGATCAGGATTTGTGCTCCTTGTCCTTTTCTGCTCAGTGCAGCGTGTAAGGGGAAGTCACCAGGCATTAAAGTTACCAGTGTTTGCACTGGCCCGTCAACATTAGACAGACTGAAGGTACTTCTAGACAAGAGTTTTAATGTACAGTTGCCATGACTCCACTACAAAATTTTACAGTGACCACATGATATCACAACCAATTGCCACCTCCCATAATTTGCCATCCATAATTTTGTTACTTGCAGAAACTCCATTAAGGAGGCAAGGAGTGGGACAGCAGCACACACTGTTTGCAGGTGTGGATATGGAAATGGGGCACAATGGGAGGAGTTGTCTCTGGGGAATGTGGATGATGCATTGGGGATGTCCTTTCCTTCTCTGTCGCTTGCCCATTGCAGAGCTATTTCGTTTCCTTTTCTTTGATCTAAAGCTGCTTCAGCACCAGTCCTTGTGCAGCTAATTGCATCCTGAAATTAACCCCACACTTCAATTAGCTCTTTAATTAGGGGAGCCAACCATGCCTTTGTTGGTGTTTCTAAATGATTGCATGTATTGTTAGGGTCGCTCCCATTGAAAACAGCAGCATTACCATCCATGCAAATGCACTTACAAAGACATTGGTGCTTCCTGATAAAGCTTTATTGTGTAATCAGTGCTGCTCATGCATTTAAGTTTTTTTCTACAAGATGTTGTCATCAACAATGCTAGCCCCTATTTCTTTTTTTAAATCTGGCTTTCATCTTCTCACAAAAAATCCATAGCCCATTATACATCTGAGGTCCCCACTGGTGGGGAAACTCATTAATGGAATGACTTTGGGTAGGCAGGTAGCTACAAGCGTGGTGATGTATGAGTCATTGCCATATCTCTACCCTTTGCTCAGCTGAGCACAACCTAGCCATTTTGTTCCCAGCAGCCCAAATGATACAAACCATCCCTGGTTCCATTGATTGTTGCATGCAGAAGACACATTGGAATTTCAACAACCCAGTTCTGAGGAGCTATTCTCTCACTGGTGCCTGCAGGTCTATCCCTCTGAGTTCAAACCTAAACATATTGTCTGGGGAGAAGGTGTCACAGGTGCCAAAGTCATAGGTTGCAAAAGGTATATCTCCACAGACAACTACACACCAACTCAAGTCACAGTTCACCAGCCTTGAAAGATCTACATTGGCTCCCAGTAAGTTTCCAAGCACAATTCAAAGTGTTGATGCTGACCTTTAAAGCCCTAAACAGCTCAGCCCTGTATACCTGAATCTCCACCCTGATATCTCCACCCCCATCGTTCAGCCCAGACACTGAGGTCCAGCTCCAAGGGCCTTCTGGTGTTTCCCTCACTGCAAGAAGTGAGGTTACAGGGAACCAGGCAGAGTGGTGCCCACCCTGTGGATGCCCTCCCATCAGATGTCAAGGAAACAAACAACTATCTGACTTTTAGAAGACATCTGAAGGCAGCCTTGTTGAGGGAAATTTTTAATATTTGATGTCTTGTTGCTTTTTTATATATTCTGTTGAGAGCTGCCCAGAGTGGCTGGGGAAACCCAGCTAGATGAGAGAGGTATAAATAATATATTATTATTATTATTATTATTATTATTATTATTATTATTATTGACCCTCACTTGCACACAGTGCTAAAATGCCTGAGAAGCAGCCCCTTCAAAATGTCTGGAGAAGGGGTAAGTGATGATCATGAGGAACATGGAATGGAAGGGAACAATGCTGTTAACATGCTGTGTGGTGAGAACACAGTGAGATGCACACACCTAAAAAGGTGCTAGACCTCATGAAGTATGGATGATCAATTGAAATTGCATTGTAGCTTACAGGGGGAAAGAAGTAATTAGAAGCTCTAGGAGCATTCCCTCCGGAAGCACCCTGATATGCAAACATGAATACTTTCCCTAAGAGCTTGACTGTTCTTTTTGGGGTGGGGTTGGAGCAGGAACCATTTGAGGAGGATTAGGTCTTCCTTGAACAACCTTACTATCTCTACTGCTGCTGTGTTAATTTTGGGTCCTCGCTGGTTCTGCAATTTTAGTGTTAACAGTTTTAATGATGGTGCGTCTTCTTCCTAGCTGCAATATTTTTGGAAACCACTCTGAGACCATTTGTTAAAGGATGGGCTACAAGCACGTGTAAATAAATAAACATGAGAAAAGCGTCTGCTGCTCCATTTTTAGCATGTATGACTGTTAAAATGCTAGAATATAAAAGGAATGAATCAGCCCTCTTCACTTCTCCCCCTCTCTTAAAAGGAAGATGCTTAAAAAAAAAAAACCTCCCACACTTTTCCTACTGAAGCAGCCTGGATAAAGAGATGAGGTGAAACAAGAAGATCAAAAGCTAATTCCTAAACCACAATACACAGGAATAACAGTTTAGCTAAAGGCAATTTTTTTCGATGGATTACAGTTTGCTATAAAATCTCTGCGTATAATATATGATTCCCGTAGCCATGTTTCTTGGCCTATTAAGGCAGCGAGGTGTGGAGTGTTCTATTAGTGTTGTAAAAGTAGATTTAAAAAGTGTAAAGGAGACAATATAATGTGTTTTTTTCCTGTATCTCCTGTGGCCACACTGAGAAGCATGATCTGCTCTTAATAACATTCCATTTACTGCAATTTTATTTTTGCAAACATTCTAAAACTTGGAAACTCTGTATCTGTATACATCTTTCTCTGTGTGTTAATACAAGCCATGCCTTATATTGTTCATGAGTTTATAGAAAAAGCCAACTTTCAGCATAATCAGCTTTATAAAAAAATTTTTTTAGGAAAAAGTGCCCTTGATTAAGTGACAGAGAGGTAATTAGGTGGTAATTGCACTCAGGAAAGCAATAGAGATCAAAAGTGTTAATCATCTTGGCTGACAGCAGTGGGTGATTAATAGCAGTTCGACATTACCTGCAATTTCAATGCAAAATGCCCATTCAGACTACTGGGGACCAAAAAAACAAAACAAAACAAAAATCACTTCAGCCATGTTTCCTTGGTTTGGATGTTCACAACTTGTTCTAAACCAAAATCAGGCCCAGGATTGGGAGATGGGCACATGCCCTGGGTGGCAGGTTAGGCTGCAAAATTACCCTTCTCCACTGCACTGCACATCCTGCTTCCTTGGCTGCTGCCTTAATGGTACAGCTGCTAGACTGAGAGAGGGAGGGTGAGTCTACAGACAGGGGAGCATTCTGAGCATGCTCAGTGGTAGTGACGGAAGTGGCCTCACCACTCCACACCCCTCCCCTCCAACCTGGGCAAGTGTGTTGAAGTACATCTTCATCTGCCTTGATGGTGCAGCTGCTACAGGGGCAGAGGGAGGAAAGGTCTGCAGAGTGAGCTGAGTCAGCTCCATGGGGCTGATGGAGGTGCCCCCACGCAGGGCTCCCTAGGTTGCGGATAGCAGCCTTCTGCCCAGAGCGCGGGGCGCGCTGAAGCAGAGCGCCCCGCGCTTTGGGCAGATATCCTTTTCTCCTCTAAAAACTACGGTAGGTATGTTTTTAAAAGCTTGGGCTTTCCCCGCCCCAGCCCCGCGGCTGGGGGGGGGGGTAATTTTTTTTCTTTATTTCCCCCCAAAAAAACTAGGTGTGTCCTATGGGTCGGTGCATCCTATAGGGTGAAAAATACGGTACATTAAACAGTTCACATTCCCCTGACTGTGTGTTGTTGATGTTTTCTTAGTCTTCTTAAGTATATTTTATACTTCAGCTTAGCAGCTTGTAATATTCTGAATGCTGATTCTTCCCCCACCCTCCAAATCTTTTGGATGAATTTGAATGAACTGAATTTCCCAAGAACTGAAAATACCTAACCAGTTCACAAGAAGTGTGAAGGGCAGCTGTCTCATCATGTTGTCATTCATGCAGGTAAACGTAATGCATAGGTTGTTATCTATAGTATGCCAACAATGTCAACGAGTTTAAGCCTGTTCCAGGCTTTACTATGTGTGTATTAAGCTATGGGCATAAGTATCCATGGTTTGTACAGTTGCTCTAATGTCCAGATGAAGAGCTGTATCTCATGACGCACAGGACAAAGAGTAGCTGGTATATAGCCATTGTTATAAAATCCATACGCTTCAGCATAAAAGTTTCATTTGATATTTCTCAATGCCATTTGCCAAATAGAGGCAACTCCCCATATCTGCAGGGGTTGGGTTCTGGGTCATTGAGTGAAATAGTGTGAAATTGGAAACCCATTGAAAAAGCCTGCAAACACCCCATTCTTCCCTGCCCTCACCCTGCCCTTTTAGCAGCATTTCAGTGACATCTTTATGACGTTTTCAGGTCACTTTCCTGCTCATATAAATTGCGTCTAAAATGAAGTCGCCAGTACTGCAAGGCCACACAAAGTTATTTTCTTCTTTCACTTCAGAATGTCAGGTATTTAAAATTCTGGGTGAAAAGCTGTGACTGCTTGTTGAACAGAGAGCCCTGTCTTATGTGGCAATGGGTTATTGTATAGAAATCTGGCACCCTTTTGAAGTAAACATAGCTGACAAAATCAATGGTAGACAGTGGTGCTGCTGTATAGTGTTCCTTCAAGGCATTTCCCTTGTTCAAGCTTGATGGCATTATATATCAAGAAGTTTCATAGTCCCGGACTCTCACAGCTTTATTTATGTTCTGTAACTAAGACGATACGGTACTGAGCCTTTGTATTTATTGTAAAACAGTAAGGATTTTGCTGGGTATCTGAACAAAGGGTATTCCTCATTACATGAACAGTTTATTATGCAGGAGAGGGTGGCTTGCAGATACCATCCTATCAGGAAAACCATTCTGCACAATGTCACAATCAGGTCCCTAAGATGGCAAACGGGTACCTTCTCTCTCGCCTTTTTTGGCACCTGCAATTTGAAACCCCTATTTAAATAGGTTTCATCTTTTGATAATAGTGACCACTAATAGAATTCTGCTGTGACATACAGAGAAACACCCCAACTCAGGTATGTATGTTCCCAGACAAATACTGGTTTTCTTCTTGTCCAGCCCATATTCTGGCATGTTACTTGTAACATGCCCTTCTTCTCTGCAATGCAACCTTTGCAAGTGGGAAAGAGTGCAGAATAGAAGCAAATCTCCTTAGCAGGAGGGAACCACTAGCAGTGGCTGGTCCATTCAGGAAAATGGGGCACTGTCCCACCAACTTCAGTATCTCCTAACCAACGCCCACCTCTCTACCTTCTTACTTAAATCCAGTCTGGCTGTCAGCTCCTTAGTCTGAGTGCTGCCTTTGTAGAACCCAGCAGAAAAGAGGACGCAGGCCAAACTAGCATTAGCTGGCTCTGCCTGTCATTGGCTTTGGCGCCACCTACTGTTGAGCTCCCTGCTTTCTGCCCTACCAGTCCCAATGGGCAGCAACAGACACTGCAAGAGCCTGAAAATCTGAAGGGAACAACTTTTTAAGAAAAACAACATAGAAATTAGTGGATAGGATAGGCAGTTCAGGTCTCAAAATGCAACTTTCAGCAGAAAAAAACTACCACATGAATGCCAGCCGCAGTCCACTTTAGGTTTTTTAAGGCAAAATCAAAAAACTGGTTTTCCTTGGAAATAGTTTGAAGGCACATGACAAAGCCATGTTTCTAAAAGTAAGCAAGTCTCTGTTTGTTCAGGGCCTGGATGAGAGTCTGCCTGGGAACCTTATAGATACAGCTGTAAGTTCCACAGAGAAAAGGTGAGATAAAAATGACATAAATATAACTTAGTGAAGGGTGTGGCCAATGCCTACTGTTAATCATAATGCTGAACTGCTGGTAAAGGCCTAAAAAAAGAAAAAAATATTTTTATATGCTTTGAAGGTATTGTTCAGCTGGCAGAGTGGCTGGTCTGAAGAAAAGTAATTAAATTGATTTAGTGTGCATTAGTATCTGCCAGGAGACACAAAATCATGTTTGATTTGTAACAATTCAAGACGTGCCTTCAATGCTTGCACAATATACAAGTAATTTGGAAAAGGATTATTTATTATTTTGTTAGAGTACCATCTAATACTCCAGCAATTATTGGAATCCCATCCTGCTCAGTGATGTCAATATTACAACCCAATTGCAACACGCCCGTGAATACATGGTTAAATACCAGAGGCCTACAACCTCCAGAGATGATTGATTATCATCCTGAAAGTTGCATTTGGAATAAAAATGTTAAATTACTGCAGTGAATTTTCCTGTTCATCTAAATAGAAACTGAAAAAGCTAGGACAAAACACACAAGCAACTCTACTCAGAGTATGACCATGGAACAAACCAAGGCAGTTATATTTTTTGGTGCACATGGCTTTGATAATATAGATTATGCGAGGATAACCATGTTCTGATCTTTTATATAATTCCTAAACTGTTTACCAAACAGTGGGAAATAGTCTGACTTGGTAAAAAGTAGATTTCTATGCCCCTAGGCTGGGAAATAATAAAGTTGTGACTGTATCTCAGTCCACAATGCCATGCCTTCGTTCTAATTGTGAAACAAGTCCTGTTTGGCACTGCTTTATCAATGTGCAAAGGAAAAGCCATAGAAAAACTGAGGGAGCCATAACTCTGTGAACTGAACATTGGGCTCTGTATAGTGGGTCCCCCTTTCTTGATGGAAGTTATTTGATCCTGCAGATACTTCTGCACATGGAACAGAGAGAGTGGTGTTTTTGCCAATTCGCCTCTCTCCCAATTTAGAAGATACTGAAGTAGTCAAAGCAGATGGTCCCTAAATAGACATGGGCAAATGTTGTACTTGAAGATATTGCCATCCAGCACTTGCTGGTAACTGATATTTAAACTGGATAAAGAGGAAATGATAAAAATCCCCCACCTGAACCTATCAGCTTTTCATATAGATAGATACAGATATATAGATATGCATGCCACAATCAACCCATTTCTTCCACAAAAAAGTTGTGTCTCTATCTTAATTCTGGGATACCCTATAGAGTTAATTTAATGTGTGCACAGGGATCACAGGATTGTAGCTCACAAGACAATGTATGCCATGCCTCTTTAGTTTTCAAAATCGAGGGTGTCATAGGTCCGTCCTTTTAGTTTTAGATATAGTCCAACACTAACCAGCCAAAAAGTAAATAAGCCATCTGTAAAATTACCCAAACTGGGGTATTCATCAAAGGAGAAACTTGCAATTTGTGCATGCTAAAAGGTATGTCCTTGTAACTTTGGCGGCTTATTTACAAGGCTTCTGCAGCTACGTTTTGTGCCAGTGAATATGGTTATAACAATTTAGACAAAGGAGCAGATTTGTAGAGGACTTTTCAGAGCTGATTTACCTTATGCAATACCATTCGCTGCTTCTAAACACAAAACTGGCCATATGCCAAGAGATTGTTAGTGCCTGGTGGGGCGGGAGAGATGCCTAAGTAAATAAAGGCTTACATGTTGTGACTTCTCCCTCAGGCTTGTGCCATAAGTATTACCCTTTTAGCTTAAAAGCCCTTCAGAATGACTTTAAAAGCATGCCATTTGCTTTCCCAGTGTGGGGGTAGAGAGTTGCGGCTACAGGGCCCAGTCTTGCAAACATTTATGCACACAGTCTATGGAATAAAGCAAGCTCATCACTGTTCACTTTTCAGCTTCCCAGTTCCTCCAGCCACAACTGTGACACCCAGCTGGGACCCTGGTAGCTGCTTTGGCTCCTCATGAAACATTTCTTACATGGCCAGCATCTCAGCAAATATCCAGGCTAGCCTCCGGACTAATCATATTTCTGCCATACTATTGGGTTTCCACCTGAGTAGAGTTTGATGCTACTCTGTGTAGCATGTGACAGAAAATTTATTGTTTTATTTAAGCTACCTAGAAGACTTTCTCCCCCCTGCACAGACCCCTATGATCACTTAGATCATCTGAGGAAATTCGATTCCTGGAACTGCACCCTATAGAATACTGTAAGGTGGTGAATTGAAAATAGGCCTTTTCTACTATTACTCCTGGCAAGTGGAATGCCCTTCCCTCTGCCATACACAAAGCAGCAATCAGTTGCTTCAAATACACTGTAAAAACCAGAATGGGACATAATGGAATCCAAACAGAAGCCAGGGTGGCTTCTCTAATTCTGGGATGTCCCACCTCAAAGTGGGATAGTTAACAAGTATGCAATTTCCTCTTCTCCCCTCCCTTGCACCCTGCAAATCTGCTTCAGAGTTGGTCTTTGGGTATGAAGGGGGAGGGGAAGAAGGGACAGTTCCATTGCACAAGCATAAGTCTACTTGAGCAATGCTGGATACAACCCATAATGCCTTAGTTGTGAAAAAAGTTCTAAGCAGACCTGTCCCTGCTTAGCTTCCAGGATCAGACAAGCTCAGCTGTGTTCAGGGTGGTATGGGCATAGGCAGCTGAAAGAAAACTGAAAGTTTTGTCATTTGTTATCCAATTTGTCTAAAGTATGCTTCTGCAGTTTTGAAAAAAGCTCATCCTTCAGAAATACATTCAGTTTTTAAAGGGTCCCAAATTATTTCTTCATTAAATGTTCACATAAACAATTTATGCTGGACTTAAATAACTCCTTTGTTTGTTCCACTGCACTTACAAACTTGCTAATTTATCCTGGTTGAAAACCAGAATATTGATACTGTCAGTGTTTTAAATATGCTCATTCCACTTTCCTCCACTGATATTTCCCTTCCTTCAGCATCCACTGGGATAATAAATAGTTGGGAAAGATCCAGTTCTGCAATGCATGTTGAAATAATTCAAGGATTTTTTTTCCAGCCAGAAACTTCTCTAATAAACCATCCCATCTTTTAACTTTACCAGGAAGGCAGTTATTAGAAAACACTGGCAAAGATGTATCGCAAGGTTTTTGGCTTATGCTTTTCCCCTACATAATTCTTCAATTCTCTTCCGAATTGATAATGCATCTCAGAGAGTGACCCTTCTGGCTTGTGGTTCTTCAAGATTGTAGTCACCTCTTTTAGCTTCTGGAAAATGTCTCCCTTATATGTTTGCCTCTTTCTCCCATCAAGTATAAAAACAATTTCATGTTTGCATCCCACATCTGTCATTGCAATGTTCACCTAGAGATTTAACTCTTCTTTCCAGGTCTTCAATGGCTGGGCTATGTCATGAGCTTGAGATTTAACTCTTCTTTCCAGGTCTTCAATGGCTGGGCTATGTCATGAGCTTGTAGGCTTAATGTCTTTGGTGGCACCAAACCTTCTATTTTCACCCTCTTCCTTCTTTTCCTTCCTGACAACTCACAATTAGTTCTTCTTGTTCTTCTGTCTTGGATTCCATCATTATTGCCACTGTTACAAGATCCACACGATCCATGTCACTGGGCAATACTACTACAAGCTGGACTACCACTGAAGCATTTTCTCTCTTTTTTTGCCAACACCCTTGCCCTGTTATTGAAAAGCATCTTTGCAAGAACTCATAGCCCATCAGTGGTTGACTCATGAATCCCTAGATATAGAGTGTTATGAACATGACATCCCTTACATTGTCAAGGTGCATTTGCATTCAGCTCTGAACACTGCAGTGCATTTTCTTCCTAGATTCTCAATGACACATTTTTAATTCATTTTAATGGCTTTTCTGTTCCTAAGGCAACGACTCTCATGTTTGTATGAAAATGAAATATATGAAAATATATGGCAAAGCAAGTCACTGCTGGGTCAATCGAAAACATGGTCATTCTTACAACTAGCAGCAGTGAAACAAGTCATGATCATTTTCTTTAAACTGTCTTTGGCTAATAAACAATACCAGGAATATATCACCATACATGCTTCCTTTATCTACCTTAAAAAAATAAAAACAAAAAATTAATTATCTTGGTTAGCACCGTGGCACATCATCCCATCCTCCAGTTAAAGCTGTTTGGTTTATTTTTCTCCACTCCCCCCACCCTTAGTAATTGTTATTCACTTTCTCATCAACACTGATAACTAAGTCCGCTATAACATGCTCTATTTCTGATATAGATTTCATGTCAATTAAATTCAAATCTGCTGACATAAGAATTTCCTGTTCCCTTCTTCTGCTGCTGCCAAACAAACCACAGCATCTCATAAGGACACTGTATATTCAACAAATTAGACCTGTCTTTTGTTTCGTCTCATTCACAATTTTCATCTATGCACCCTGATTCACTGCTTCCCTTTCTTCCTGAGGTAATCACAAGGGCACATTTGTTATTCTAGCTGCCAACCTCAGATTCTAAACAGTCTGTAATGCAGACTAATTAATGCAGAGGTATTTGCACTTCATTAGATTTCATAAAGTTTTTATCGCTGTCCTCAAGCTACATCTAGATGGTTTGTGGGAGTCATGTACTTTCTTCTGCTCCAAGTAGTCATCTGCAATCTGTCCTGAATTCTGTGCCTTCAAGGTACTCTGGTGACAACTTTTAATGGACCATCTTTATACTTTATGTAACAGTCTAGTTTCCATTTGTAGTGGGTTTTTCCTCCCAGTATATCTAAAGTATGAAGAGGATATTTATGTCTTCAAACAAGCAGTGCATAAATGCAGTAGCAGACCATATAGTGGGGCAAGGCTGACTTCTGGTTGGTCACATCGCTGCTGCTTACTGGGGGAGAGAAGTTGGCCCTGCCAACGCGTTTATGCTGCATATTGACCTCACCACCACATCACCCCTTCGTCACTATTGCCCAGTAAGAAGCAGCAACGCAACTGCCCAGAAGTCAGGGGAGCACTGCTGCCCCAGCACACCATCCACTGCTGCCTAGAAACACAATTCCCTAGTGGAATTTCACCACAGGTTTCCAAGTGTTTTCATGGATACCTGTTTCCTTATCACAGCGGAAGCACAGTGAGATGGGAAGGTGCCAATATTGGCCTGCTGATCTGAGCCACAGCTAGTACTATATATACATATCCCAGGATCAGAGCAGATGACACAACGTATACAGCAGAGGAGCAAACACTTGTTCCGTAATGCGTCCTCCTTTTGTTGTCTTCATTCTCATCCCACTTCTTATTCCCATCTGGCTTTAGACTGCAAGTTCATAGGCACCTGTACATGCCTCTTCCTATGCTAGTAATGTGCCACATACACACTGGTGACACAGAAAGATGTAACCCGACTACATTTCTGTATAAGCATGCTCTAAGAAGACTGTTGCTACTCCTTTGTAGCTGTGTTTCTTTATGGTAGTGCAACGTATATGAAAACTTGAGCAGGGTCTTCAGCAGGGGTAGTTAGTGGCTCTCCAAATGTTGCTGGACTACAGCTCCCATCTTCCCTCACCATTGGCTGTGTTGCTGGGGGTTATCTGGGGCCAGGGTCTACCAGTCTGGCTACCCCTGATCTAAAGGCACATGGAGTGCAGAATTTTTGTTGAAGCTAAACAGGTCTAGGTGGGGTCAGTGCCTGGGTGGGAGATAACCTGGGAACCCCATGTATACTGCCTTGAGTGCCGCAGTGCTAAAAAGGTGGAATGGAAATATGTAATGTAATAATAATAATAATAAAACCTATCTCAGGTTCCTTAAACCAAATTAAAGCTACAAAAAAGGGAAAGCAACACTGTACGTTTAAAAATACATTTCTAATAAGATGTTTTCCCAGTTGAAACCTACACTACATGTATTGATCCAACTCTTTTTTCTATTTTTTATTATCAATGCTTTCCATAACAGATCTGAGTCCAACATTAAGCTTATGAAATTGAAATGGAAGGAACATGAGCTGTCAATTTAATTCTGAGCAGTACGTCCAATTAGGAAAAGTAAATACCATAGGATATTTGAAAGTGTCTCAATGATAATAATAGATTGTGTTAAACTGAAAGGAAACTGTCATCTTAAAAGAAAAAAACTAAATAATGCAGAGCAGCGAGATCATCACATTCTAAAGATGTTTTGAAGTATCATTGGCAGCAAGAAAACTCTACAGTACTGCTGATTAACTCAGCCGACCAGTTTTTTCTTTTCTTCTTTTTTGTGGAAATTACAGCATTCACTTTGTAACAATCTTCCCAAAGGTTTCTAATCAGGAAACCAATTCTTTAATTCCCTCTAGGATTCTGCACTGCAGAGTTTCCCTGCTGGGAAGCATAGTTAAAAATGTCAGACTCCACTTGAAATAGACAACAGTCCTAGTCATGGAGGGCTAAATAGCACATTGTATCTTCTTTGCCAAGAGAAAGGTTGGGGAAAGGAGCCTTTTTTAAAATATGCCAATTTTGTATGAACTTCTATTGTCTGCACAAGTGGAAGGTTGGCCTCATAATCCGAATTAAGCAGCAAAGGTGGATATTTTAGGGCAAATGAGGCACTACCCCACCAACCTAAATCTACCCTCAGCCAGCCCCCACCTGCCTGTCTTCTTACTAACAACTAGTCCAAGGGGTGGCACTGCTTGTCAGCTTCTCACTCTTTAGTCTCAGTATTGCCTCTTGAAGAACTGTAGGGAGGAGGATAGGGACAAAACTAGAATTAGTTGGCTTTCTCGGTTACAAAAGTATTAAGCCTCACCCCCTTTTTTCTGGCAAGCCCATCCACTGGCCAACTCCACCCTCTTCCCTTCCCCTGTCATCTTCTTTCAAGCCCAATCAGGTCTCTGTTTCTTGGGTGGACCTGCTGTCTTCATTCCTTCAGCCCATCCTCTAGTCATGCCCCAAACCATTCCTTCTGATTCATCTCCTATTCCCACCCCACCCCCCAAGCTCCATCTTGTCCCTTCCAACCCTATGATGAGGTGGTTCTGTTCCAGACTAGGAAAACAAGGATATATCCAACATGCCAGAGCTGGAGAGGTATCCTTATTGCCATCCTGTTTATTACAGTGGGTACTAAGGATGCAGCACTGGAGTCTTAGTTTGGGCAAAACACAACATGAGAATTATTCTGTAGCCTGCATTTTGAAAGTCACAGTTGTATCTGCAGAATTTAGCTGCTAGTAAATGGACTCATGCATTCTGAGAGAGGGAGTCACTGGATGTGAACACATGTCAGAAAATACACCTTTCACTTTGATGTCTTATATTCTCCTGCTGTCATGAAAGGAGGAAGCTTGTTGATTTTGATTTGTTCAGATCTCTGTGCCTGAACAAATTTTCTCAGGAAGGAAATCTGAGGAACCGAGGCAAATAGTGGTGATGAGAGACAAAATCATAGCACTCCCCTGAGAGTTATTAAATGTAAATATGAAATTGCTGATCTTCTAACAAAAATATTAAACTTGTTCATCCTCCATACCTGAGGACTGGAAAGTGGCCAATACAATGCCAATTTATTTAAAAAATGGGATCCACAAGGGACCTGGGAAATTACAGGCTAGCTACCTTAATGTCTACTCTGGGAAAACTGGTGGAAAACCTTATTAAATATTGAATTACCAAGGGTACAGAAAAACAGGGGGGTTTTGCAGCAAAACCAGCATAGCATCTACAGGGGTCAGTGCTGTATCATTAACCCTTCAGAGTTCTTTGAGAGGATCAACAAGCATTTAAGTTGAGGTGATATGGTTGATGTAGTGTACTTGGACTGTCAAAAAGTTTTTGGTAAAGTGCCCCATCAAAGATTTCTGAGTAAAGTTTGCAGTCATGGAGTAAGAGAAGTCCTCTTGTAGATTGGTAAGTGACTAAAGAACAGGAAACAGAGTTTAGGAATAAATGTACAGTTCTCCAGTAGACGGATGTAAAAAAAACAGAGTACCCTTAGGATGAGTTGGCCAGAACTGTGCTTTATAACTTCTTAAAGTCAGGGGTGAGCAGTCAGGTAGACAAGTTTTCTGGTTATACCAAATTGTTCAGATCTGTTTGAACAAAAAAGGATGTCTCCAAACTGTTTATGGAGAGTGTGGTGTAGTGGTTAAGAGCAGTAGTCTCGTAATCTGGGGAACCGGGTTCGCATCTCCGCTCCTCCACATGCAGCTGCTGGGTGACCTTGGGCTAGTCACACTTCTCTGAAGTCTCTCAGCCTCACTCACCTCACAGTGTTTGTTGTGGGGGAGGAAGGGAAAGCAGAATGTTAGCCGCTTTGAGACTCCTTAGGGTAGTGATAAAGCAGGATATCAAATCCAAACTCTACTAAAATGGCAAATACAGTTCTATGTAAGCAAATATAAAGGGGATACATATTAGAACAATCAAATAAAAACTATTTAGAAATATATACTAATGGAATCTGAACTGGCACTAATTGACCAAGAATAAGGTTTTGGGTTATAGTGGGTAGCTTGATGAAGATTTCAGTCTATGGTATGGTGGCTTCTATGTTAGGAATCATTACGTTACAAAATTTGGGGCTTTTTAGATTTTTAAAAAATGAATTGTGTACATGATAGAAGTTTGTATGTTAAGTGGAGAAAGAGAACAGATAGATAGATGATTAGATAGATAGATAGATAGATAGATAGATGATAGATAGATAGATAGATAGATAGATAGATAGTAGATAGATAGATAGATAGATAGATAGATGATAGATAGATAGATAGATAGATAGATAGATAGATAGATAGATAGATGATAGATAGATGACAGAATAGAGATAGATGATAGATAGATAGATAGATGATAGATAGATAGATAGATAGATAGATGATAGATATATGATAGATGATAGATGATAGATGATAGATGATAGATGATAGATGATAGATAGATAGATGATAGATGATAGATAGATAGATAGATAGATAGATAGATAGATAATAGATGATAGATGATAGATGATAGATGATAGATAGATAGATAGACATATTTACATATATACTTTCTCCCTTTCTCATAATACTAGAACCCAGGTCATCCAACGAAACTGAAGGTTGGAAAATTCAGGACAGACACCTTTTCACACAGCACATTTATTGTTTTATTTATTTATTTATTATTTCTTCCATAAAATTTATAGACCACTTAAATGTAGAAAAAACCTCAAAGCAATTATTAAGCTTTGGAATTCACTTCCACAAGATGTCACGATGACCACCAAGTTGGATGGCTTTATAAGAAAATCAAAGATTTCTGATAGCTATGATGTCTGCATTTGCCTTCCACTGACACAGGCAATCTGCCTCTGAATACCAGTTCCTGGAAATCACAAGTGACGAAAGTGTTATTGTACTCGGGTCCTGCACAGGCATCTGACTGACTATTGTGTGAACAGGATGCTGGGCCAGATGGGCCTTTGGCCTGATCCAGCAAATCTCTTCGTATGTTCTCATTTATTTTCCTTGCAAGTACGTCTCTTTGAAATCTGAAGCTCCTTTTCCTTACACAATGTTGTAAGTGGAAATAATTCAAGCAGAGCTGATGTCAGAAAGATAATAATAGTGCATGTGGGCGGGCTTATGTTTGAAAATGAGGGGGAGAGGAAGAGAAAAATGTAACTATCAACATAATTATAATTCAAATTGTCCTTTCAGATTAGTTGTGTGAAATTAGGCAATTGAAGTTAAGGCAAGTATGTTGAACATCATTATATTAATTGTGTGAAAACTGATTCCCACAAGCTGCACACTTCTGTTAAGGTAAACGATCCCAACATCTTATTGTGGGGATGAGCTGTGGGAGGCTTCTGAAAGAGAGAGAATTGCTCATGCTTTTAAAACCTGCCTCCTTTAAATCAGGATTGCTAACATTAATTTGCTTTCCCTAACTTGATTTTTGATTTTTAAGGCCTGACAGTAAAACGAAGACAAAATTTCTCAGAGCTGCAGCCATTGCTAATGGTGTGGCCTTCCCTGAGAATTTACTGATAGATTTTTCCCCCTCCCCTCACTCATCCCCACCATGGAGAAATTCAATGAAAGGGTCCCTCCAGCCACCACATTTCTTATACAAATAAGGTAGAGTTTCAAAAGGCCATGTGTGCACAGCTCTCACACTTTCTCTGCAAACAGAAGGTTTTCTAAAGATGAAATTTTCTTCACAGAGGTGTTTATTGATGGCTATTGGAACCCTATCTTGTTTTCTCCTTTCTCCAAAAGACCCTTCCTTCTCTAAGGGGGGGGGGGTTGAGACCTAAGCCAAGCATTTGTCTACTTATTATAGAGAGCCCAACCTCCCAACCTAGCATATGCCATTTTCCCTCTTGCACCTCTATTACTGTTCTCCGTTTTTAAATGTACATTATGCATTCAAATGCATTGTGAGCTCAGAAGCTATATCTTCTCTCAAGCCCATTTTTTAATCCTTGAAATTATCCATCAATATCATTCCATCTCCATGTCTTAGCAGTTGAAAACCATTCCTCCTGGGGCAGGGGTACTTGACTTTTGCAGCTGGGTGGCTGGGAGTCTGTACCAAAATACATATAGTATTTTTTCTTTTTTTCCATTTAAAGAGTGACACTTGCCTCCAGGGGTGGGATAACTGTGACCCTCCAGATGTTGTTGGACTCTGGCTCTCATCAGCTCCAGCTGTATGGCCAGTGGTCAGGAATAATGGGATTGTAGTCCATCATCAGCTGGAGGGCCACAGATCCACCATCTCTGCCTTAGATGATTACATAAAACTCTGCAGAAAGGTATGTATTTCTCAGAGACTCGGGGAATTGATTCTGAGGGGGTTTTGGCATCTTTATGAAGTGTAAAATCTCCCACTGAAGAGGATTGATGGCCGTCCATCTGCAGTATCTCCATAACACTTGCCTGAATTGAGTGGCTATGGCAGGCTCCTCGCCGCCAACCAGTTAGCGGGGGAGTGTCACCATTTCCACATCTCTAATTTTATGTCACAATTTTCTGAAGCTGTTCCTGTGCATTTAGTTTCTAAAGCTGTCTGAGAGATACATTGTCTGGGTAATTTCAAGCCTGTGTGCTTATTCTTACCCCTGAATTATATTTCCCAAGTGTCATGGTCAAATACCCATTTTCTGTCTGAATCATGCACTCTAGTCTATGTGCTGAAATTATCCAGTTTTGGGTGTCTTGTGAAATGAAAAGTGAAAGAAGGAGCACTGATGTGCAGGTGAGTACCAGTGAGTGATGAATCCTACATTAATGTTCTTTATAACATGCAGTTAAAATGTATGGATAGGGGGCTATACCATGCCCATTGATCCACTTTACATACATTTGTTTATTTGTGTGTCGAGTAAGCAATGGGTTGAAGGAATACCTTTGTTGAAGTTTGAAGTTCCCTCTGCTGAACCTCATCCTATCTTGGTAGGGTCTGGTGGCAGCACCACGACTCTGAATCAGTGCTGAGGACCCCGGAAGGTGGGGTGGGGGACTCAATTCCACACCCCTGATTTAAGGTCTGACGTATGCTTGTTCTTTATTAACCAGATTTATATAGCACCCTTCTTCATTGCATAGTAATTGTAGGGCAGTTTCCAACACTTGAAAAAACCACAATGCAGATAAACCACGCATAGTGGTGAGATAAAATCCAATATAAAACCACTGGAAATAGACCTCTAATGAAGGTCTTAATGAAGATCTGGATTACGAGCCCCATGTTGTAGTAGAGCATGTGTGTGTTTGTTTCTAATGAGAAAGATGTATGCATTTTATAAGTATGCACTTGACGGTAGCCAAAGTCTTTTATATATTAAATAAACTGCTTGAGATATAATACATGGCTATTACACATCAGTAATTGGAGACATTTTGCCAAATAAAGAGCCCCTTGGGATGCAATGGATTTCTTCATACAATCCTGTAGATACTTAGTGGTAATAAAGGCAGATGAGGCTATTTGGTCTCTTAGCTGCATTTGGCCAGAGAGGAAGCCTCAATAGTATTTTTCTGCAGTGTTCAAACATAAAAAGTCAATAGACCATGAGGTTATATCATTTTCTTTATTCTTCACCTTATATTTCTGTAAAAAGTATATATGTTAGTTTCTGAAAGAAGTAGGTTCAAGTAAGACTCCGTCTTCTGTGTTAATGGCTTGGTTTATTGATCTCTATTTTACAGATATTAGTTTGAGGCACAGGTGTAAGGTCTAAATGGTTGTTCCAAAGGGAGTTTGTGTACTGCTTTTGAGACACGTTACACAGTCTTTTAAATTTATACTTGTATGATTTTTGCTCTTTTTTTAATGTCAGGAGTCCTAAAGGACAGCCGAAAAAGGTTTCTCCAAATGCTGAAAAGCTTACCTTTGGATTGGCACATGACCCATGGGGTGGCTTTCAATGAAGGAAGGGAGAACAGGGAAATGAAGTGGCAATTTCTCTTTCTAGGTGTCTAGATGGCACCTCTCAACAGCCGTTCTCTCACTGCTTTGTGCTATGACATGCATGGAACTAGCAAAGGTTGCCATTCTCAAAGAGTAGCATAGCAGAGATTCTGAATGTCAATGAAATACCAGCCTGCCAAATAACTCCTTGTGCTGAGGATATATACAACATGATACACGTGAGTGCTCTGTACCCAGAATCAGAGGAGAGACACATACACACACTTATTCTCCAGGTATATTTGACAGGCTATTCCAGATCCTTTGAATGGAGTTGCCAAGGATTACAGTAGAGCTGTTTCAGCATGTAATGTACAGATTGCAAACCTGTGGTCCTCCAGCTGTTGGTGGACTCCAAGTCCCCTCTGCCCTAGCCGGTATGGCTGATTGGGCCATGGATTAAGGGAGCTGCGGTCCACAATAGCTGGAGCTTTGTGGGTTTCCTGTCCCTAATGCCATGGCCTATATTTGATCAACATGCTTCTGTGTGCATGTTTGTAAAAGTATCTTCACCATGGAATAGAATGGCAATGCCTCTAATATGTGCACCAATGCTTTTAATGCTAGGTAGTAGGAAGTAATGTTTCTGTAGGTTTAACCAGTGAGTATGAAATGTTTTGAATCAAGGGTAGATTCCTTGATTCAATGGTTGCATTTTCTTTTGAGAAGCATTCCAAGGTGAGCAGGACCAGAGGTATACACACAATCAAGCAAAATGCATCATCAGAGTTGAAGGACACATTTGAGTCAGGGAAGGTGCTAAGTAGCGGCAGTAAGGGGTATAACATGGGAAGAGGGCATGGCCTAGGGAGAGTCCCAAGGGCCAGATAGAAAGGTTTCGAGAGCCACATTTGGCCCCAGGACTTGATATACTCCATTCTGTTTGTATACATGAATAAATAGCAACATAGGGGTGGCCTACCAATTCTATACACCAATCTAATAAAGGAAGCTATGGTTTTCCCAGTAGTGATGTATGGAAATGAGAGCTGGACCATAAAGAAGGCTGATTGCCATGGACTGCAAGAAGATCAAACGCATCCATTCTTAAGGAAATCAGCCCTGAGTGCTCACTGGAAGGACAGATCCTGAAGCTGAGGCTCCAATACTTTGGCCACCTCATGAGAAGAGAAGACTCCCTGGAAAAGGGAGAGGACGAGATGGTTGGACAGTGTTCTCGAAGCTACCAGCATGAGTTTGACCAAACTGCGGGAGGCAGTGGAAGACAGGAGTGTCTGGTGTGTTCTGGTCCATGGGGTCACAAAGAGTCGGACACGACTAAACGACTAAACAACAACAACAACAACAACAACAAATAAAGGAAGGAAAGAAATATGGCATAACATTTACTTGATGTCACATCATTTAGGTAAAGGTACGCGGGTGGCGCTATGGGTTAAACCACAGAACCTAGGACTTGCTGATCAGAAGGTCGGCAGTTTGAATCCCCGCAATGGGGTGAGCTCCCGTTGCTCGGTCCCTGCTCCTGCCCACCTAGCAGTTCGAAAGCACTTCAAAGTGCAAGTAGATAAATAGGTACTGCTCCAGCGGGAAAGTAAACGGTGTTTCTGTGTGCTGCACTTGTTCACCAGAAGCGGCTTAGTCATGCTGGCCACATGACCTGGAAGCTGTACGCTGGCTCCCTTGGCCAGTAAAGTGAGACTGGACCTAATGGTCAGGGTCCCTTTACCTTTACCTTTTAAATGTAAAGGAACCCTGGATGGTTAAGTCCAGTCAAATCTCGCTTCAGGCCAAGAGTTTTGTCCACAGGCAGCTTTCCATGTCATGTGGCCAGCATGACTAAGCCGCTTCTGGTGCAATGGAACACTGAGACAGAAACCAGAGCGCACGGAAATACCATTTACCTTCCCTTGAAGCAGTACCTATTTATCTACTTGCACTGGTGTGCGTTTGAACTGCTAGGTTGGCAGAAGCTGGGACAGAGCAATGGGAGCTCACCCCATCACGCGGATTCGAAATGCCAACCTTCTGATCAGCAAGCCCAAGAGGCTCAGTGGTTTAGACTACAGTGCCACCCACTCCCTTGTAAGATCATTTAACTTCCCCACAAACAGTATGAATGCTCAGTAAATAGGCAGTGTCACCTAACCTCCTCTCAAACTCTGTAGCAACAAATCAGGATGAATGCTAAATAAACAAATCATCTGAAAGTAATCTCAGAAGCATATTCTCCATCAGAGATCATGCTAATTTAGTCAAAGGGGCAACGTGCACAATGTGTAAGTTTTGTTGTGCTTTTGCAGCAATAAAGCAGACTAAACACAGCACTGCCAGCAGTGCTGTTGAGCCCGGTGAAGGACTTCTAAGTTATAGCATGGAAAAATGTCAGAATGACAAACCCTTGGCAGGATGGAGCCAGGTGACAGAAGAGGCGAAGGGACCATTTGAACAGGGCTCTGCCCTTGTCAGTCTCTTGGTACAGCACAAGGTGAAAGCCAAACTGCATGAACGTGATGGAGAGGGAATGTCGTGCTATGGCATATATCTGGCTTGAGAAGTGCTGATAGTAAATGAGGGTTGAAATATCAGAACCGAATGATTACATCTGCCTCATGGCACATAACATGCTCTGCGGAACTCTGCTTGCTGTGTTATCACCTGGGTTATTATTCACCAAATCACAGGAGTAAACACTGCAATATTTTTACATGTTTCTTGACATCTCCAGCCCCCCTCCTCCCTCTTCTCTCTGTACTAATGCATCCTAATACGTCAACTGCTTTTGAGTTACTGGAGAAAGCCTCTGTGAACCATATTGATTCACGGTGGGTGCTTGAGATGAAAACCAAAACAAACCCAGTGGGATCCTCCCAAGATTGTGTTCTTTACTGTGTTGGGAGGCAGCCAGTCTCCCCTCTCTCATACACACACATACACACACCTTCTACACACACATAACTGATGAGAATCATATATCATAATGCAAACAGAGCCAAAAGGATCCCTAAGGTCTCAATAATACATTGTTAAACACTGGGATAAACAAAGAACATTTAAAGAGACCTCTTTAATCATTTATACCAGCTATAAAGACCAAAGAGCATTTAACCTTCCTTTAATTTGGGAATCTGCTTTCTTTGTTCCATTTGGCAAGCACTTTATAAGGAGACTCCAGGAGGCAGAGCACTGCTCTAGTAATTTTGCTACAGCTTCCAAAGCTTGGTTTTTATATTCCTTTGGCAGATGGTTTTAATGTGGAGGTTTTGAGCCTTCATGACCTCCACCCAGAGCCCACAATCTAGTTCTGCACATTTTCTTCAAATATTGCTCTTTCTTTCTTCCTTTCTTCCTTTCTTCCTTTCTTTCTGTGTTGAGTGGATGATTTATCAGACCAATTAGTGTACATTCTAGAAGCATTCACCACAGTTCCCAAGGGACAAAATTCCAGGTGAAATTTCAATCTTGCATGGAGCATTTATTCATCAGCATCACATGGGACTACTTCTCCCAATATAGAGGAGCAAAACTTGAGACTGTTTTTGCATGGAAATAAATTGAAATGAAATCTTAAAGCAGATTGCATACTGGGTTTGCTGAATTATGTAAAATTGATTTTTCCACTGGATGAACCTGTTTTATATGTAATTGGTATTGCAAGAGCTTTCTTTGAAAAGATCAGGAAGAGTAATTAAAAAAACTACAATTCCCTTCAGATCCATGCAGCATGGCTAATGGTCAAGGATTAGGGATGGAAGGACCTGTCAGTTTCAATTATCTCAGTTTCTCATTTTTCTAGTCTTAAATTAAATTCTCCATATTTTACACCAATTTGTGATTTTAAGAAAATCCACATGAAAATTCACCAACATTTTAGTGTGAATTTCATTGTCATGTGCACTTTGACCAATGTACAATTGTACAATGCAAGCAATTTCCCCGATGAAGGGTTTGAATTTGATATCCCGCTTTATCACTACCCGAAGGAGTCTCAAAGTGGCTAACATTCTCCTTTCCCTTCCTCCCCCACAACAAACACTCTGTGAGGTGAGTGGGGCTGAGCGACCTCAAAGAAGTGTGACTAGCCCAAGGTCACCCAGCAGCTGCATGTGGAGGAGCGGAGACGCGAACCCGGTTCCCCAGATTACGAGACTACCGCTCTTAACCACTACACCACACAGTCTGTTACCTTCACTAATATCTTCATTTTTAAGCACACTTTCCCTTAAAAAAATAATCATTTTTGTAGTTCTTGTTTGGGTAGAGAACTATACCGTATAGTTCAGATAAGTACAAATTGCAACGGTTATCTGTGTTTCAGATAGCATATTGTTTTGGAAAGTGCAGATTTGATAGATTTGACTTCAAATGAGGCCTGAATTGAATTTCTCCCCCCCCCCTCCCTATCAGTTATGATGGGAGTTGTAACCCAGCAGTTCCTGGAGGACCCCAGGATTCAGCATGGATTCCAAGAAGGCGGGAGGTTTGCCCTATCCCCCTCCCCTCACTAATGACAATTATTCATCTTGGTCTATAAAGATGAAGGCCCTGCTGCAGAATCAGAGGGTCTTTGACGTGATTGAGAACCCCATCCCAGCAGCACCAACCCGAGGTTGGGAGTCACAGAATCCGAAAGCCAGAACGGCTATAATTCTGTGTGTGTCAGATGACCAATTGGTGCATATTCAGGGTTTGGAATATGCACGGGAAATTTGGGAAATGCTGCGAAGAACACATCAGAGGGATGCTGGTTCTTCAGCGTTGCTGTATTTTGAGAAGCTGACCAATCTGAGGCTTGCGCCTGATGGAGATGTTCAAGCGCACCTGACGGAGATGAAATATCTGCGCCAGCAGATGGTGGAACGCAATTTCCGTCTGCAGGAGGAAGTGTTTTGCTTCATGATGATCAACAGCCTAAATCGGACTTACAAAACCGTTGCCAGTCAGCTTGGTTCCCTCCCGGCTCAAGATTTGACCGCGGAAAGGGTGTCTGCCGTCGTTCTGAATGAACAGGACAGACTTGCTGCACTGGAAGAAAAGGACAGGGGGAGGGAGGAACGGAGTTCTAATTCCCCCACCGATGAAGCTACTGGAGAGGAAGCTGTAGCTTTGAACATTGTCCAATGTTACAACTGTGGACAGGCTGGGCATCTTCAGCGGAACTGTAAGAAGCCACGTCAGCCAAAAGGAGCGAAGGGCCGCTCAGCAAAGCCTGAGGCGTCAGGCAAAGGTCACACCAAGACTTCGGTGAAACCTGGAAAAGCTTTGATGGCGACAGGAACCACGCCAGACGTTGGGAACTCCTTTGTTATCGACACTGGATGCACGGTTCATATGTCCCCACACAGAGGACTCTTTTCAACGTTTAAGAAGCAAAGCTTCACTGTGACACAGGCCAACGGTCAGGAGCTGGAAGCGACCGGAAAAGGGACTGTCTATCTTAAGAGTCTGGACTTGACAATAAACAATGTTTACTTGGTTCCTGAAATGAAGTTCAATCTGCTGAGTGTTTCGCAGATTGCAAAGAAAGGACTGAAATTGTCCTACGATGCTGAGAGCTGCGAGATCTACAAAGATGGAGATTTATATCTTTCTGCCAAACAGAAGGATGGACTATATTTGTTGACTTTTGCACAAAGTGATTACATGGAATGTAATTCATCTGTGTCTAACCTAGTTTCTCTTGCAGGTGTGAGCAAGAAGAAGACCGGAGTCAACAGAGCATTTCAGCGGGTGTATGCTGATGTGATTGGTCCTCTAGAACCATCTAGAGGCAATGCAAGATATTATCTTGTGTGTGTGGATCATTTCTCTAACTATGTCTGGGTTTATGTGTTGAGAAAGCCACAGGAAGCCTTGGAGAGGTTTCAGGAGTTTTGTGACAAAGTTAAGAGTATGCATGATGCTAACATTGATTGTCTATTCACAGATGAGAAGCAGATTTTTCTTTTACAGGATTTCCAAAGGTTCCTGCAGAAGAAGGGGGTCAGACACAAGATTGCTGTTTCAGCGGAAGCGTGGAACAGGGGTGTCTGTGTACGGGTGAACAAAGAATTGCAAAAGGGGATGGAAGCGCAATTGCTAAGTTCACATCTGCCACATGAGTACTGGGCCGAGTCTCTAATGTCGTTCTGTTATACGAAAGTGAGAAAGGTTTCAAAAGAGTTGGGAAGTTCTCCTTTTGAGAAACTGTTCCACAGAAAACCTTCTGTTGCCCATTTCAAGGTTTTTGGGTCTCATGTGAGAACAGAAGCTCCAGGTGGAGTAAAGAATGCCAGAGGCATTTTTGTGGGGTATGAAAAGGGTCTCTACAGAGTAATTTTGTCTGAATCTGGTCAGGTGATTCTCACAAAATTTCTAGAGAGTGCTCCTGAACAGGAGAGAGTGATAGTACACACATTTCCCACTGAGGACGATTCAGATGATGATGATTTCACTGATTACAGCTGTAATGAAAGTGATGACACTGATAGCTCGGAGAGCTCAGTTGTCACAGTCATTGAAAGGAAGTCTCACACAATAGATAGGCCTTCACAACTGAAGGATGAACCACTGTTTACCATTGGAACTAGTTCTCCAAAGAGTCCTGAGACTGGACCAGTGAGCAGAGAGGATCAGCACCTCATACGTAGGTCTGAGAGAGTTACAAAGGGTCAACCACCCAAGAGGTACTCAAAAGAGTTTGCTAACTTAGCTGTTGCATGTGTTGCTGTTGTACACAACCGAGGACAGGTTGGAGCTGTGTCTAAGTCGGAGACAAAGACACAACAGAGAGTTGCTAGCCAAGGTAATGCAGATGCACTCATTCCTTGGAAACCAGACAACCAGAGAGGTACACTGGGGAAACCAGTGGCGGGGAGTTCCAAGGGTGGAACTGAAACAACAGGGGAGTGTTATGTGTATAACAACTGTTTGTTTTCCTCTCTGGATCATGCTTTGCTTGCTGCAACACGCATTGATTCTTTTGGGGGAGGATGTTACGAAAAAGGAGCAATGCAGAAGCAAGCACCAGGTGGCTGGAATGGTAAACAGGATGTGGATGTTATTGGATTGTACCGTGGGAACCAGGGACAGTCTATTCACTGCTCTGAGCGCCGGATGTTAGCTCAGAGTGACACATGACCCTGTACTGGAAGTACATGGGTGGAGTTTATTCTCTCTCTGCAGTTGGGAATCAGAGTGTGCAGACATGTTTCTCTGTACTGCTGAAAGACAGAAATAAAGACATGTAGATACATTTCTGTCTGTCTCTTTCCCCCTCCCTGGGAGAGGAGTGGGAGGAGTGGTGTGTTCTTCTTCACGTTGAGGAGAATCGCCGATTGGAGACCTCCCTTGATCTTGCCGGGAGACGCAGACAGGAGGTCATAAGGATTCAAGCCGGGCACCTGGAGGGTGGCCAAATTCCTCTGGACTAAGAGCTAAGCTGGAGGCTCTGCTCGCTTGAATTTCGACAGGTTCCTCATCCCTGTGTTACAGTTCAAGACAGACAGAGACACCAGCTGACTGCCCCAAAGTGGAACAGGATCAATACCTGCTGGATGTCATCAGCCCAATGAGCACTTCCTAGTCAATAATTGTTAGTACCTTCTTACCAAACAGGGTGTAATACAGGCATGATTCTGGGCCTTTAAGGCCATGTCCCCACCCAGTCTCTGCATTGTCTTTGCTTCCTCAAGCTGCTCAACTAACCAGAAAAGGAGCTGACAGGACTGAGGTATATAAAGCCATGCTGCTTGAGGCCAAATTTGTGGAAGAAAGGATTACTGCTAGCAAGGCTAGGTATTTACAGGATCCCTCCTGGGGAGTCTTGGAAATATATCCATGTCAGTACATTATGGAGCAAAGTTTGAAGATTGCCTGCTGGGCCTGTTTTTCTAGAGTGAAATATATAAATCGTATTCCACTCTAAGCAGAAATTTAGATCTTGCCACTACTCTCCCCTTTTGACCTCACCTCAGCATTCTGGCTCATTGTAACACAATGATGAACCATGTAATATTGCTTTTAGTGATGTATTGCAGGATGGGGTGTTAGAATCATTGATTCCAGCTTCTACATGTTTTATTGTGAACATCCATATATACACTAGGGCTGCAAATGCATGCAATCTATCCATTGTCAGTGAAAACTGACACAGTTAAGTGTCTAATGAAGCCTCAGTCCGAACCCTAATTACCTGGGAGCAAGCACTGTTGAACCCAATAGGAATGGTTAGGATTGTGCTGTAAGATTTCTTTGACAGCTCTAATGCACAGCACTGCAAACTGAAAATCACTTCCCCAAATATATACAGAGAGAGAGAGAGAGGTTGAGCTTGCTACTTTCTGATTTAGGAGACCCTCTGCTCAATCCCAGATTACCATGGGTTGGTTGGCTGCATTGGTTTAGCTGCAATTATTGGACTTCTCTACCCTCTGTGTTGTGGTGTTGAAGGATTAACCGTCAGGAATTTAGGGTGGTGCTGTCATTGTTATTCATTTAATTTTATGTTTATCTCTATTTGCTTAAGCTAGGGAACTTTTTCAGTTTGATGGCTGCATCCCCAAATAGGCAACTTCCAGGTGGAGAGAGAAACAGCACATACAATTGGTGGGCGAGGCTAGATGCACAAAGAAGGTGGAGCTACAGAGATGTCCCTTAACTTTGTGCAGTAGGCTACATTCCAGTCACACACAAATTAGTGGTTTCTACACACACTGGCGTGCTCTGGTCCATGGGGTCACAAAGAGTCGGACATGACTAAATGACTAAACAACTAAACAACAACACACACATACCTTCATCCAGGCAAGCAAGAGTCATAAATCACATCCTCCTTGTGCATTTGAAGCACAATGAAAGCACATGGCTTCCCATGCAAAAAAAAGTCTGGGTACACAGTGGTTCAACCAGACAGACACTTCCGAGTACCATTTCCCTTCTTCTTCCCTTCTTTTCCAGAGAAGCCATGCACTTTAAATATGTGCTACCAGTGCTTTAAATGTATGGTATATGGATATTACCTGAATCAGAGATCAAGAACACATTCCATCCAGGCAAAAGCAGAGCTAATATGAGATGTGTGGCCTGGAAAGAAAGGAAGTAGCTTGAAAAGAACCATAAGGGCTGGACAGGGAGGCCTGGAGACTTCGATTTGGCCCTAATGCCTGAGGCTCCCTTCACGGCACACACAGAGGACCCTGGTTATGGAGCAAAGTACAATGAATTAATGACATGCTCAGGTGGACCATTGCCTTCGTTATTATTCCACATGTTCCAGGATGAAGGCTAAACACATATTTCAGGGCTGAACCTTGGTTCATTCTTGCTCTGATGGTCACAGAAGATCTACAGAGCAAGGGAAATGAGAGCATAAGAAAAGCTGTTGGATCAGGCCAATGCAGGTGGAAGAGGGCAATCCAGGCTACCACTTGAGTTTTGTAATCAGCTTTAAATATAGCTAAGCTAACAAAGCACGGAAAAACCCCATTAGATTCTATTGGATGTTAATGATTAGAACAAGGGGACATCAGTCTGATGCCTTTAATTTCAAAGCTTTACTTGTGTGGCTCTTTGTTGACTTCTCACCAGTTGAATGCCTTGAGTCTGCCCAATATAGAGCTGACCAAAAACACCAGGACTTGCTTACGGGAAGTCACTTAGAGCTCCCAAGCACCACAAACAGGAAAGTAAAGCAGAAACAGAAATTTAGGAACATTTCCATATATAATTTCAATTCTCCCCCCGCCTCTGTTGACATTCTTTTTAGCATCACTCTGTCCCTGGCTTTGGACTGAGTGGACAATCAGTCTGCTTTCTATGTTTCTAACCAATGTTCTTTGAACAAATCTGGATGCAATTATGCCTGGCAAAATTCAGGCAGTCTGTAGGGAGAATGTGCATAGGTACGTTCATGATACTCCCATGCCCATCACTCTCCATGTCTTCAATGAAGAGCACCAAAAAAGTAAAGACTCATGTGTGTTTCGGAACCTTGATTTCCCAGAACTGCAAATTGGGACGTGGGGGAAATCCAACAGAAATGGAAATAGGAGTGGAGATTGCCAACGTTTGCTAATTTGCCCATGTCGGGAACAGGAATTAATCCAGCAAATATGACTGGTATTCTATGTTGTTGTTTTTTCAGTTCACAAACAATACACAATTAATGGCCCACCCACCCCAATGCACATTTTATTTCCTTTACAATGATATGAATCATGGTAAAGGTGAAATAATGCTAATGGTAGAATAATGGTAATCATAATATAATTACATACTTTCTACCACAAGGGACAGCAAAATTAATCATATGGTTTTTTGTTGGAAACCAAACATTAATGGAATGGAAACAGGACTGCATGTGATGAACATGGGTCAGAATGGAAATCATTGACTTCCTACATCCCTAGTTGCAAAACACACAAATTGTTTTTCTGTGTTTCTCCATCCTAAAGCTTCCCCCTCACTTTAGCCAAATCCATATTCTTGATATTGACCATATCCTATCTAAGTTCCTCCCCAGCTATTATCCCTGCTGTTTTTGCATTTCCCCTTAAGGTCTGATGATTATTCTGTCTCTCTTGCAGGTGCCCAAGCATAAATGCTACATTGCAGATGGTTGGCCACCGTCTTTGCCAGGTGGTTTTCAACATGCATCATGAGTCTCAGGTACTCAGAATTTCATTAACAAACAAAATCAAAATGTAATTTATCTTTATCTGTGGTGCATCTTGTCAAGAAAGGAGGAGAAGCCATACCTCTGCAGCTGTGAAATTTGGGATTTGTTTAATCCTGAAATCCTAGCTTTCCAGAAAGGTGCTAGAACCAATTACAGTGGTACCTCAGGTTACAGACGCTTCAGGTTACATACGCTTCAGGTTACAGACTCCGCTAACCCAGAAATAGTACCTTGGGTTAAGAACTTTGCTTCAGGATGAGAACAGAAATTGTGTGGTGGCGGCACGGCAGCAGCAGGAGGCCCCATTAGCTAAAGTGGTACCTCAGGTTAAGAACAGTTTCAGGTTAAGAACGGACCTCCAGAACGAATTAAGTTCTTAGCCCGAGGTACCACTGTAGTTGCTTTTTTATTTTGTAAAATGCCAAATACAGAAGAGTTTGTGAATTACACAGCCGCTAAAATTCTTTCTTCTACACAACTATTACAGGTTCTAGAGCCTGGTCCTCCATTCTATTTGGGTCACCATACAATTATGGGTTGGGTTACAGTGGTGTCTATTTATTGCTTTTGTTCTTTTGAGTAACATTCTCAGTACAGTATTTCACAGGTGGGAATATGGATGCTGAAGCACAGCATCTTAGGCTAAGAATCATTTCCTGCACTTCTTCCTTTTCCCAGTTTCAGATGACTAGACGCTCTTCTATGCTGGCTTTATTGTGTTTCCATTTACGTTGCAACACCCTAGAATGTACTAATTAAGCCCCTGTTTCCAAGACATATGTGGGAATATGAATGCACAGACTGGCTAGAGCAGCAAAAAAAAAACCCTGTTTGCTGAACCCCTCTCTCTTCCACCCAGGATGGCAAGCTGGAGAAAAAACATGGGGCTTCTGTACCTCTAACAGCTGTGCAGAAGAGGAGATCTCAGCAGATGACAAACTGCTGAAATTCCCTCCTTTCTACAGCTATTAAATGTGCTGGGGCCCTGTCTTCTGTTGTATCTGGCCACCCTATGTTCCCTAAGCTGCAGACAATGTCTCCATTTGTATCATTTGTGTAGATGTGAGCCCCACGTGAACAGGAACTCTTAAAATGGCCCCGTTCTTGCCTCTTTCCACCTGGCTTAGGGTGGGGCTGTTGGGGTCAATGACGTCCAGGGGTCCGGCACACTTCTCTTGCGCAGCTCTGGTCTTCCCCCCTGGGACCTTTGACTCAGCAGAGCTTGTAAAACACAGCGGAACAGAAGCTTGAACGTTCTTCGTGTGAAGGCAATAACTCAGGCTGACACGCAGCAGTCTCCTTATCTTAAAGTCTTTATTCCTTAGCAAAACACAACATCTATAAATCTCCTGGCGACAGAGCGGACATGTCGCTTGCTCTCTCAGCGGAGCTAACACGCACACTGTGTGTGTCTTTCTCTCTCTCTCTCAGAGATACTGACCACTCCCACTTCCGTGTTCTAAACACACCTCTCGGAATGTGAAGCGTCATCACTCAGAACTCCTTAACCCTGTAAGTTCTGACTCTCTCAACACCCCCTCTCGTATCACATTCTGAGAGGGCTTGTGAGCACACCTTTACAGACCTCTGTGTGTCCCACACCTTCCCACCTGCCTGTTGAGTCTCCTCACAAATCTCTGGTTCGCACTGTGCGAAACCAATCCACGCATTTGTGACCTGAAACCTCTCAGGTGGAATTCCCTTTGTAGCCCGCGAAGACCGCCTGGGCACAGACTGGGGTGCTCCTTTTGACCCACTGGGGCCAGCATGTGCGTCTTCCTCATCAGAAGACTCCCCCTCTGACTTGACATGTCTGTGAGCTTTCTCCATTATGCGCACAGGAGATGAGGGCTCACTCTTGGACACTCCCTTAACAACCTGTGGAGACGCCCTACTCTGTTCAGGGACCTGGTCTCCACCAGCAGGTTCAGGCTCTGGCTCTCCTTCCTCCTCAGAGTCAGACAGACAATCTGAGTGAACGTCAGAGCGCACTTTGCGCTTTGCCCAACCATCCTGCTCAAAGAACTCAGCCTGTTTACTGACCAGAAGCTTGGTCTGATCACCTTCTGGGTATGCGAATCTCCACCCTTTTGTCGCAGGCTCATATCCACAGAAGATCATTTCCTGGTACCTTGGACCACCCTCCTGCTGCAGAAACTTTGGTACAGGCACCATGGCTCTGCTACCAAAAGTGCGAAAGAAATGCACAAGCGGCTTCTGCCGATGAAGCAGGAAATACGGGGTGTCACCTACCACTGCATTGTAGCACCTGTTCATCGTGAAATTGGCCGTTTTTACTGCCTCCCCCCCAAAACTGTGAGGCAAACCAGAGTCATCCAGTAGAATTTCGGATGCTCGAACCAGAGCTTTACTCCTAAGCTCTGCCACGCCACTCTCCTGAGGAGAAGTCACCTTGTGACGTATCCCCCTCTGGCGAAAGAAACGCTTTAGAGCAGACCCAGTGACCTCTGAACCACGGTCAAACTGGAAACCTTGCACCTTGGTGGAGAACCTCAGTTCCACCTCAGCAACCCAAGCTTTGATCAGTTGCGCTGCTTCCTCCTGCGTTGTCAGAGAAAAAGCCCAGGAGTTCCTAGTAAAATCATCGATCAAAATCAGCAGATGCCTGGCTTTGCCCAGACTTGGCTGAGGCATAGGCCCAAACAGGTCTGCGTGCACAAGCTCAAAAGGCTTTGTGGTTACCCTCTCCACTCTGGGATGACTTCATCCCTTGCTCTTGGCTTTACTACAAGCCCTGCAATTTAGGGTTGCACCACATTCTCTTACCTTGCACCCTTTGGTGCATTCTGATAACATCTGCAAGTCTTCACAAGACCCATGTGCAATCCTCTTGTGCCACACGCATGCACATGAAACATGAGTGTTCCCCACTCCCTTTTCCTCCAGTGGAGTTTCCAGAACAAAGAGGTTGTTCTGATTTTTCTCAACACGTACCAGTTGCTTCCCCCCTCTGGAAATTGTACAGACATTGTTTTCAAAACTCACAGAATATCCCTCCTGTAAAAGACACGGTACAGATAGCAGGCAATGTTTTATCTCAGGGAGAACATAAACCTTCAATTCAGCCTGTAAGAAAGAGACAAACATGTTAGAAACATGGGTTACACGTCCCTGTGAACCTGTAGCAAATTTAACTGTTTTCTCAGTTGAAACAGCCTTGCAGTTCCACATTTGTCCATCAGGTGGCGCTGTTACCAGATGGGCATTCGCAGCCGAGTGAACAACCCAACGTAGGACTCTCCCCCCTCCGGAGTTGTCCTTCTTTGTTGCCTTAGCAACCGACTTCCTGCTGCCCCCGACCTTGGGGCTCTCGCTGCAGGTGTTCTCCAAAACAGCCATCGACGCAGTCAGCTGATAAGCGTTCCCACGCCTGCTCCCTCTGTTGCCATGGAAACCCGGCTGGTTCCCATGGGAAGCGACCTTGGAAACATCCTGCCCTGGCTCCCTTGCTCTCTGTGGGCAGTTGCGACGCAGGTGTTCAGCCGAGGCACAAACAAAACATCTCCTAGTGGAAAACTTTGCAAACTTGCCTTTGGTCTTCTCTGCCCCCCCAACCTTTCCAGCAGCACTCCTCCTTGAGGCTTTCCTGCCGTTGGGAAAATGGCCTTTGGCTTCTGCTGTGGTTTCTCTGCAAACCCCCTCCAGCTCCTGCCAAACAGCCTGGGCACTCTCAAGACCCTTGGAATGGCCTGCAACCCCATTCTCTGGTGCAAAGCTCTTCTCTTCTCTCAGCTGTTCTCCAGCACGCAGCTCACGTATTGGGGCATTCCGGCAGCCCTCCAACACAGTTCCAGCCCCCTCTGGGCTTGGTGCCTCCTCAGAGCAATTCTCAGCCCCCTCTGGCCTGGCTCCCACTGTCTTCTTCAGTGCCTGCCTTCTCCCGGCCCAGGGCTTGCTCCCGTCCACCTTATCAAAAGGAATTGACGTCTTCTGGCTGTCTGCCATCTCTCCCCCGGGGCCCGGCCTACTTACGATACAGTAGCACCTCCCGGTCCGGCAGATCAGATCCTCCCAGCGAACTCCTGGCTGGCACCAGCTACTCCTTAGCTGGCCTTTGGCTGCTGGCCTCTCACACGCACGAACGTTGCTTATCTTTATTGCTGACCTCCATAACCTGTTGGGGTCAATGACGTCCAGGGGTCCGACACACTTCTCTTGCGCAGCTCTGGTCTTCCCCCCTGGGACCTTTGACTCAGCAGAGCTTGTAAAACACAGCGGAACAGAAGCTTGAACGTTCTTCGTGTGAAGGCAATAACTCAGGCTGACACGCAGCAGTCTCCTTATCTTAAAGTCTTTATTCCTTAGCAAAACACAACATCTATAAATCTCCTAGCGACAGAGCGGACATGTCGCTTGCTCTCTCAGCGGAGCTAACACGCACACTGTGTGTGTCTTTCTCTCTCTCTCTCAGAGATACTGACCACTCCCACTTCCGTGTTCTAAACACACCTCTCGGAATGTGAAGCGTCATCACTCAGAACTCCTTAACCCTGTAAGTTCTGACTCTCTCAACAGGGGCCTGACAGGCTTCATAAGAACTGCTGCTGCTGCCCAGCAAGGACTGGGGTTTGGGGCATAGCTGTCAACGTTTCCCTTTTTAAAAGGGAAATTGCCTTATTCTGAATAGGATTCCTCGCAAGAAAAGGGAAAAGTTGACAGCTATGGTTGGGGGGGGGTACTCTTTTCATATTGCAAGCCACCTTGAGCATTGTTTTAACTGTGGAAAGGCAGCATACAAATAACAGGAGGAGGAGGAGGAGGAGGAGTTGCGTATACAGTATCTGTTCCCAGCTTTGGGCGATCATAAAGATAGGGAGGAGATGGACCTAGAGGACAGTCATTCTTCACTCCTTCCCCATCTATATGTTCATATACCCACTCAGTCAGGGGGGGGGCTGTCCCTGTGGGGAAAACCCTACATGTGTAGAAATGGCCTCCTTCACGTTGATGCCCATCACACATCAGCTGGAGATCATGGCCAGAGTGCCCATCAGTGTTGAGGAGCTATATACATTCCAGCTGGCAGTACAGGATGTGTGCAGTATCCGTGGGTGCAAAAGCCTGACTTGCATCCCACACAAAAGAATTTAAGACTGAGCATGCTCATTTTCTCACATAATCTGCACTCTGTTACAGCTCTCAAAACTTACTGAGATATTCACGTACTGGATGAAGTTCAAGGAAGAAACTTGACTCTTGTTATAGCGCTTGAGAGTGATCTGTGTATTAGCAATACCCCAAGTCTGTACATTCAATTCTCCTAGCACTAGTATCCATAGCAACACAAATGAAGTGCTTGACTACCTGACCAATTAGTTGTGTCTGCCATGGCATCCTCACCAAGATGCCAGGTTTTAAGAACAAAAATAATTAGTTCTCACATAGCATATGTATGAAACTGTGCTACCTTGCCTCCTTCAGAGATGGTTGCTGTTAGCCATGAACAGCAAGGCAAAGCCATGTAAAGTCTGTGCTATTTTCAGTACATTCTCCTTTCTTTATTGATGTCTTGCCTGTTTTACACAATGAGGTGTTTGGAAGGGATTGTCTTCATTTCTCGTTTAATTTGCACTTCTGCCATGGCAACCCCTCAGCAGAGGGTGAAGTAGGGATGGGGAACTTCAGGCCCATCAGAGCAAAAGTCGCCCAGTTGAAATGTGTTTGTGAGCTCTGATAATGCTTCTGGATGAAGGATAGAGAGGATGTGTGTCTATGAAGAAACAAGCTTACTGTAAGAAGGTAAAATTCCCATTTCATGCTCTGCCTGATTTTGTTTCTTGTGCCACTCATCATTGCCATGTAGCCATATGCTGGTTAAATTCAACATCCAAGCAGTCAAACTCTCTGTTTCACAGAGGCCAGCCAGAAAATCTTCCTGTTTCTGGTACAAAGATACCACATTGCAAGCATCCCAGTATTCTTGTTCTGGTATGAAGAATTTGAGCCAGGCTTATAGGACTTACCAAGGTTGATAATTTGTTATTCTATTTACAGGATATAATTACCTTAACATTCACCCTAGCTCTTTCTCACGCAAAAAGATACCTAAAATAACATGATGTAATTAGAGATGTGTCTTTGATGGGAGCTTTTATACTGCTATTGAACATTTTATTGTTAAGAGCTTCAATTATGGCACACTTATTAAAACTTGTAGATGGACTTTTTATTGATTAAGAAGGCCTTTGCATGAAATACGACAATAATAGGGATGAGAAAAATCATTTTAGATAAAGGAAACATTGATCTGAGTCTTTGCCTGAAGCTTGAAGCACATACCAAATGAAATGCTGGCATGTTCAAGTGATCCCCTTTTCACATTAATCTCTGGTTTTGCTTTATTAGTTGACCAGAATCAATCTCTTGAAGTATGTGGCAAATTCATATTGATTGCAGTAGGTTCAGTTTGCACCTTATCACAATACTTCTCTTCTTATAATTTCCAAAGGCTTAGATGTGTTAGTCTCTTGCAGACAAAACAACATGAGGGTCTTGTAGTGCCTTAAAGACTAATACATTTGTTACTGCATAAACTTTTGTGGATTACAATCCACTTCATCAGATGCATGATGCTGTATCCTTAGTTACAAGTTTATATATGGTTGGCCTGAAGCAAAACTGTAAACAGTGGTTTTTCAATTCCTCCCGACCTCAATGTTCACAATCCTGAAAACCCCAAACCAAGTGTATATATTACTGTAACTGAGGAAAACACTTCATGCATCTAATGAAGCAGACTATAGTCCACAAAAGCTTGTGCCACAATAAATTTACTAGTCTTTAAGGTGTCACTTTAAGGTGTTGTTTTCTTGTAGTGTGTCATTCTTGTTGAGGGAAATCATATGCACCATTACATAGGAAACAAGTGTAATCTGCCACAAGAATGTATATTGGAGAAATACTCAATGCAGCTATTTCCCCAAGAATATTTAGGACAATACACATGTTAATATATTTGTCATACATACATTATTCGCTTAGGCTTCTTTTAAAATTTATATTCCACTTTCCTTACACAGGCAATCCATGGCAGCTAACAATAACTAATAAGAGGAGTAGTAAGGGGGGGGGGGACCAAAGAAGATTTTAATTAAAATCTTTTAATTAAAGTCTTTGTTTCCTAATAGCAGACAAAATTAAGAGGATGAGAGAAGCAGGAGCAGCAGGACATGTTGAGAAGCCCACAGCCAACCATCAGACTACACAGGACATTTCCAGACTGTCACTATTTTCAGGTGGGGTTCAATTATATTCTGGTAAGTTCGGGTTGCATAATTATGCTTGATTGAGAGGTCCTGTGAAACAAACCCACTTCCCCAAAAGAGCCTCCCCCCCCCTTTTTTGCAATAATGAAAGCTACATGAAAATGAAAGCGATAATGCACTGGGAAATGGGGGGTAACATATGCTTTGATCTAACCTTCCTGCAAACAAATCAGAAAAATGTTCTTTAAATAGCCAATGTCATATAATCTAGATCTTCTTTGTAAGGGCATTCTAAATGGGCAAGGAGAATCATAAGGAAGGAGGTGGTCCGTTATTTTAATGCGCCTGCCAAACTGCACATAGCCAACCAGCTGCCAGCAAACACAGGATATATATTTAGGTCCCAGTGGCCCACCAGAGTAGTGAAATATGTTTGACTTATTAGCTCACAAAACTATACACACTTCATATGAACAGTTCACATCTGTAGTAGTGGGGTTTGAAAACCTGACCCCACCTAGCAATGCTATTGCTAGAAACTCACATAAGTTCTTTGTTTATTAAAATGTTTTTAATTCGCTCCATTAATATAAAGGTTATTTGTCATCACTAACCCCATCTTACTGCAGCTAACATGTTAAGGTAGAGAAAATCAGTGTTCCAATCCCCTGGATGAACATGGGCCTCATCAAATGGGGAAATGTTCTATCCACCAATCTCTCATATTATAAGGTTACCAGACTTTTTTCAATGAATCTGGGGACACTTTTCAACTTCAATGGATTTTGTATGGGGGCTGATTCATAAATCTGGGGACTGTCCCCAGGAAACGAGGACATCTGGTAACCTTATCATATTACGTATTCTCATTACACATGGAATTACACATGGTCAAAAATATTTTTTAAAATTCCATATCAGGTGCTGACATCTGGTGGCTGAAATGACCCCAGCAACAAGAGGGCCACACTCTCATTAGGTGTAAATCATCAGGCATCTTCTGAATCAAACAGCATTTTTCACTTTAATTGTGTATTATCAGCAGTGCAGATCTGTAGATCTGTGGGAGCCACAGTCAACCTAAAACATGATGATGGGTTCTTGGTTCAGCTGGTGTCCATTATTTCTGGTCTGGTCTTACAGAAAAGGCAGGTCCTACACTGCTGCAGGCAAGAAAGAATGCTGGAGGAAATACCAATAAGTTATTTAAACCATAACTTTTGGTACATTTCACTTATCTTCATCAGGGAAATTTGTCCAAAAGAGGAACACTGCCTCCAAACATCAGAAAAAATACCATTACCTGTATCTTATCAGATGGAGATGCAATATGCATCTCATGACTGTGGTGCAAATTCTCATGAACATCAGCAAAACACATTGGGGATATTTATCAAATAACTTCTGCACTTTATTGGCTTCACCTGACCCCATTAATTGATTTCTACCAGAAATTAATCTGAAGTTGCGGTATCAGCAGCAGGCAAGGCAGACTCAGATGCACCTCTTGGGCTCATTACTAAAATAAGCTAAGAAGTCCTTCAAAGTTCATTGTAAAAGTAACTGATGCAATTAATAAAAATGCCAAGTTAATTGGTACATAACTCTACTTAATATCAACACTGTAGACATTCTGGTAATTGTAGGATTTTTAGACAGGACTTCTCCCTTCCCCCCCACCATGTCAAATTTCACCAAGAATGTTATTTGTACTGTAATCTTATAGTGTAGCGCTGTTACCCTTATGCTGTAAGTCACTCTGGGTACAATATTAGAAGATAACAAATCAATAAGTAAACTTGAAGGATCACCTTACGCCATATGTGCCCACTTGGCCGCTTCGGTCTACGGAACTGGCACTCCTGCAAGTGCCACAGAATGCGCATTTTGCATTTGCGAGGAATCAATCCTTCTGTGTGGCAGCACTTAGTCTTTCGAATTCCCTGCCCATTAATATTAAGCAGGAAACTTCATTGTATTGCTTGTAGCACCTGCTAAATAGGCAAACCCTGTCTGGAGATGTAATTTCTACAAGCAATTTGACACGTAATGTTATTTGTTACCTTTATTTCAAAGCTGCTGCTTTTAAAAAATATTTTGATAATACCAATTGTTGTACAAAGCCCATTAAGTTGCAGCAAAAGAGTTGTGCGAATGATCGTGGCTTTGGCTTTGCTGTTGAATGGGAGAAGGGTTTTGTCAATATGGAACAACTGCCCAAAATGGCAGGTTTGAATATGATGCATGGGGAGTGTTGTTAATAGAGGGCTTCTCAGTGTCAAAGAGCAATTTACGCAGTAGACATGCTTACTGCATGTACAAGAGCCTGCAAAGGATGCCCTAAAGTTTGATTGGAAAATACATCTTGGCAAATGAAATGTTGTCCCATACCAGGGAAGCATGGGCAGTTTCTACTGCTCACCATGTGCCAAATGATTTATCAAAATGCATTTTCCTTTCACCATTACAAGGCATACAGCAGGGGTGGCCAACATGGTGCTCTCTGGATGTCATTGGACGGCAGTTTTCAGCAGACCCCAACCAACATGGTAAATGATGTGGAAGGATGGGAGTTGCAGTCAAACAATGTGTGGAGACTGTTGGAATAAGCAACACTCCATGATCCATACCCATTGTACAGAGAAGAAAAATCCACTAGGAAAAGAAAGTGAGTTGTGAGCTTGGTTTCTCGTTCATGTTTGTTCCCTTGCTTTTGCTCTAACCAGCAATGGCTGAGGTTGTTAAATGAAAGATCCAATTTAAACTTTTCAGGTGTGTCTGTTTTCCTTGTGGTGAGACAAAAAACCTACTCTGCAACTGAGTATATCTCACTGATTACTACTGGCACAGAGAGTGAGATACAGCATACAGTGGAGATATAGCCTCTGCCCATGAAGTTCTCAAGATTGGCCCTCAGAAGGTATGAACTCTGAAGTTACACGTTTTGAAATCCACTGGTCTAAAGTATGAAGGTCTAAAGTATGTAAGGAGCAGAACTATTTTCAGTTTATGTGTGGGTTTTTCAAGCCTATCAAAAGTTGTTTTGGTTTGTTTTGTTTTGTTTAATGACCCATGTGACCTTGTTCCACCTTGTAACTATTTCAGTGGGAAAACAAGAATTGTTAAAGCAGAGAGAAGCTGAAATGACAGTGCCCTGAGAACCAAATGCAAAAGAAAGAGAAAAAATTCTTGCAGTTTCACTGAGACAAGAAGGGATTAATGTTCTGAAAAATTCAAAAGGAGAAATAATGGTCTCCCGCTGGATACATTGCACCGTGGCTATGGAATGCATTCTGCTCCATACCTGATCATTTATTCTCCTGATTTATGCATTCATTCATAAAAGGGAGGTCATTTGCCCTTTATATTTTCTTTCTGTCACTTCCCACTTAAACACTGGCAGATGAACTTAGACTTTTTTATTTAAATAAACTAGCTGTGGTGGAGTTTGAGTGTTTTTCATTGCTACATATTTCCAGTATGCAAACTGATTTTGTTGAAGATAAAAGTGGTGTAAAGTATCAGAATTCAAACATGTCATGAACTCATTTAATTTTTTTCATTAAAAAACAACAACTTTATATCTGACTTCCATGCCAGTCTTGAGCAAGTCTTTGATTGTTGCCCTCTCCCACTCTTTTTAGTTGCACCTACTTTGTTTTTCTTATTTGAAATGTATTGCATTATCTCTTCCATATCCCCCCCCCCCTTTTAGAGCTCTTCTGGCCCATTGAGATTGGTCTCGGTTTTACGAGCATCGTTCAACATGTCTTGATCTTCCAAGCCAAACACAGCACGGATCATCCTTTGATTACAAAATGTATCATGTTTTGAAATTTGAGACTATGTGGCATCTTTTTCTAATCTGTTAGATTATTAGCTGTGCATTATGAAATCAGTTAAGTATTTTCCAATGGGGAATGGATTCAGTGCCTCTTGGCACTGAAATGTATCGCCTTCTCATGTTCTTCTTGAGAGGTTAGGGGGACATAGAGGACTGCAGTTAGGATGAATTAGGTCAATTAGGTCAAAATGGAGTGCCTTGCCTTGCCTTGCCTTGCGCTATTCCCATCCCCCTTTAAAATTTAATTTTAGCACTTGCAGGAGCATGCACATAATTCGACTGAAGCCTATCTCCTTTTGTGCATTACTGGTATAAATAGACATCATTAAAGAAGCTATGGGTTTAAAGGGGCTATGGGAATATGCCTGTCCCTGAAAATGTATGGCTTCTCCACACCCTCATTAGTATGGATGTCTAAGGTGGGGAAGTCTATTTGTGTAAAGCTATTGCAGAGTTGTAGTTCAGAGTGTTGATCTGGGAGACCAGGTTTGAATTCTCTCTCACTCATGAAGCTCACTGGAAGACCAGTCCCTGACTCTCATGGGATTGTTATGAGAACAGAGAACTGTATATGCTGCCATGAGTACCTTGGAGGAAAAGTGGGACAGAAATGTAATAATCACAATAAATAAAACTTGTTGCAAGAAAAAAAATGCACAGCATGCTAGCCATGCATGCTCACCAGCTTGACAAACCACATGATTTGGTACCAATCCTGATGCTCTAACCACTATACCACATTGCTGGCCAAATATCTCAAGCTGTGCAGCTCTAATGTACAAAGTTTGTTTTCTATTCGATTCTGTGAAGTCTGCTTTGAACTATATTCAACATTACTGAGGGAGGAATTTTAACAATTCGCTCAATTGTTTCCCTGAATAATTTCATTGCATGCCTGCTCTGTATAGACTTTGCCTCCAGCTGAAGTGATTAGCAGAGAGTTAGAATGAAACTTATAATCTTCTGAAGGGGTATTATACCAGGTGGAATTCTTTTTAACCATGGACAGTTGACACCTAAACTTATTTCATGTCCTTTGGTTGAATCCCTCCCCACAATTCCTCTAACAACTCTCTAAAAATAAAACAAATCCCAACAGAGGGATAAATGACACTTTGGCTCCACAGAATATTTGATATTTCTGCTTACCCTTCGGGACCACATCATACAGCATTATAGAAAAAGGAGATTGAGATCCAACATATTTTCATATGCGTTAGCAATGTGAGAAATCAACTGCAATGCTACGTTTCTAAACCAAAATCTGACCAGTTATCTATGTAAAGCAGCCATAACTTGGGAACTTCATCTTAAAAAGCAACTGCTTCAAGTCCCACATGTCCCAAAAGGAGCCAACTCCATGTTCTTCCCTTTACAAAGCAAACTAGTTCAGTTCATGTTCAGTTTACATGTTAGTTCTCTGGCAATTTCCCCCCAACATTCAGAATGGTACAAGCTGCTGTGCTGAGGTACAAAACATACTTAAGGGAGGGGTGTGTGTGTGTTAAAACATATAAACAGTGGAATGTGGGTTGTTTATTTATCCCAACAATTAGAATATTTAAGTTTAAAAGCCCCAAGAGATTTAATAATAATAAAAGCATAAGAGAATGAACTTGAACTTGAACTAGAATTTATTCTAAGGTCTCTCAAAATGAACTTAATTCACATTCAGTGATGGTACATACATCCAGGTATAGATTTTTGAACAAATTCGGGGAACTTTGTTAACCTGAATTAATTCATTCTAAGCCCTGAAAATGGTCCAGTAAATAAAACAACATTAAAGTATGTTTCTTTAAAACCTAGTGTGACATCCCTTGCTGTACTAGTTTTTTTCCTAAAAGGAAAGCAAGAGCTGAAGGTTGAGTCCTTATTTTGGAAAATTGATTCTTTTGATTTTGAATGTCAGCAAAATGGAGGCAATTATAAAATGACGCTTGCACAATCCAGGTGGTCCTGCTAAGTGTGCAATCCTTGAGAATTGTAAATAACACTGTGTGGGAGACAGTAAATTTCTACCACGTCAGAGGCAATCTTCAATAAAAAGGAAAAATAAATGATTTCTAGCCCTAGAGTGTATTGAGTAAGTAATCATACAGCAGGCAGAAGAAAATAGGTTGATGAGTCACGCTGGCTTGGTGTGTCATCGCTCAGTGACTCGCACCTGAGCATGTGAGTTTTGTCCATTTTTAAATTACTGTGTTTGAGGTGCTGGCAAGTGAAATAAAAGCTCCGTCTGGGATGCTTGATTTTTTTGTTTAACCAGATTATCACTCAGTGCTTTAGTGTTATCACCTCTCATCCTGACAGGAACTTCAGTATCTCTTTAACATCGCCCTGAGAAATTTCACAGAGGTGGACTTCCTTAGCCAGAAATGAGAAAGAAGTGGCATCTCTTGGGGTTTTTTTCAGCATGGTGTGGCTGTTAATGTCAGGGACTGGCTGGATGACAAGGAGTGGTGGGAGGCACCAACCGGCAAACCCCCTGGGGAAGCCTCAGAGGAGGAAGGTTCAGAGCCCGATGACTCTGATAGTCAGATAGTTGTTTATTTCTTTGACATCTGATGGGAGGGCATTCCACAGGGTGGGCGCCACTACCGAGAAGGCCCTCTGTCTGGTTCCCTGTAACTTCGCTTCTCGCAGTGAGGGAACGACCAGAAAGCCCTCGGAGCTGGATCCTCAGTGAATTATGGGGGTGGAGATGCTCCTTCAGATATACTGGGCCGAGGCCGTTTAGGGCTTTAAAGGTCAGCACCAACACTTTGAATTGTGCTTGGAAATGTACTGGGAGCCCATGTAGGTCTTTCAGGATCAGTGTTATATGATCTCGGTGACCACTCCCAGTCACCAGTCTTGCTACCGCATTCTCGATTAGTTGTAGTTTCCTGGTCACCTTCAAAGGTAGCCCCACGTAGGGTGAATTGCAGTAGTTCAATTAAACTTCCTGCTGGTCTCTGTATTTGAGTGCTGACCTTTTCTGAACTATCTCTGACAGTTAAGGGCACAAACATCTGTACAGGGAACAGAGGTGGCAGTACATCACATTAAGTGATGGGTAGCCAACATGGTAAGGGACGCGGGTGGCGCTGTGGGTAAAACCTCAGTGCCTAGGACTTGCCGATCGTATGGTCGGCGGTTCGAATCCCCGCAGCAGGGTGAGCTCCCGTCGTTCGGTCCCAGCTCCTGCCCACCTAGCAGTTCGAAAGCACCCCTAAGTGCAAGTAGATAAATAGGTACCGCTTTATAGTGGGAAGGTAAACGGCGTTTCCGTGTGCTGCACTGGTGCTGGCTCGCCAGAGCAGCTTCGTCACGCTGGCCACGTGACCCGGAAGTGTCTGCGGACAGCGCTGGCTCCCGGCCTCTTAAGCGAGATGAGCACGCAACCCCAGAGTCGGTCACGACTGGCCCGTACGGGCAGGGGTACCTTTACCTTTACCTTTACCTTTAGCCAACATGGTACTCTCCAAATGTTGCAGACTACAACTTCCAGCATGGCCAATAGCCAGGAGTGATGGGGGTTGTACCCAAAGCATGCCTGCATTGTTATTGATGCACATAAGCTCATTCTAAGGAACCAGGTTTTGCCAAAAATCCCAGTACTGGTGTTTTTGGTTTAAATATGCAACATTGTTATACTGTACAACTCTCTGGAACTGTACTTACACGACAAATGTAATCTGTAAGGTTCTCCTCAGATACAACCATCGTCACCTAGAAGTGGTTCCCATGATCATGGCAGCTGAAACATTTAATGCCACAATCATGGAAATCTCTGTTTAAAAAGTATGTCTTTCTCTGCAGATGTTTCAGTTCACAGACTGCATTACCCACATAGTTGCTCCTGAAGAAAACCAGGGCTCATCACATGAAGGTTTTTGCCAAGCTCTCTACAACAATCTTTGTATGGAGTTCCAGAGAGTGTAGCAGAGAAAGTTAATTTGTATTCAGGGCCCCAACTCTAATGAAGTGAGTCAATATGAATAGGGAACAAAAACTCTTAAAATGTAAAAGAATTATCATATCTTCATACTGAATTGGATTCTGGAGAGCAGATTTTTTATTATTAGAGGAAAAGATAACATAAGTCTCAGGCAAATGTCTCTGTCAGGAATGTGTAAGAATGACTGCAATGGTTTTTTTCCAGATCAATAAGAATGCATTTTATCAAACTTTTATTATACTTGTGGACACATCTGTTTCAGCTTAGATAATAACACTGTTGTCTGAAACAAGATCTTATCTACAGACAGTTGTTTAGACTTCCTGGTTGTGCAAATCAGTAATCCTCAGGATACCCTGTGGACAATTCCCTGCCCCCTGTTATGTTCACCTAAAATAACAAACATGAAAGGTCCTTTGCTGTCATCCTTCACCTGGCCTGCCAGAGGGATCTTTAGATAACATGAAATACTTAGGTTGAATCAATCAATAACGTCATCTGTTTAGAAACTATATTCTTCCTGTCCACCCTAAAGTTCCCAATTGCCTGTCTGAATAATATATGTTGGCAAGCAAATACAATGATGAGCTTTATATAACAGACTGTACTGAAACAGTATGTGCTATCATTACTGTTGTTTCTCTCATACTGCAGTGTACTGGAAGAGAGCTTCTTCACAACTTGTGTGTTGTATTTGGCCAAATGACTCTTCAACATAATACCTAGGACAGCTAAGGTCTTGCAGATAATTCTGACGATTGGAAACATGATAGCGATCTGTGCATAAATGATTGATCTTTTGGGGAAACTTAAGACCAGGCTAAAGCAACAAAGAGTCTTGTGGTATCTGAAAGATTTAACACTTTCTTATAGCATAAGCTTTCATGAACTAGAGTCTACTTTATCAGACGCGTGAAGTGTTTTCCTTAGTTGGCAAGCACACACCCATGGGTAGAGGAAAAAATGGGCAATGAACTGTAAGACATACACGTAACTATTCACAACAGAGATTGCTATATTAATTAACACTTTGTCTTGATTCAAGCTTAAATCGATAGAATCAAACTGCTTGATTAGTTTTCATGCAGCAATGTCATTCTGGATCTTCTCAGGCTAACCTTTATTTTTGTGTTTTCTAAAACAGACTCTTACTGCAATTTCAAAAAGGGTGGGTCACAGATTATCCTGCCTATTTAGAATGCTCCAGCTGGTGACAATGTACATACCTGCTCAGAATAAATTACAGGCCACAATGTCTGGAAACTTTCATTTAGAGCAGGACTAGGAGACCTGTGGCTCCTACAAATGTTGCTGGACTATAACTCCCACCATGCCTGACCAATGACCATGCTGTACACCCACAATAACTGGAGGACCACAGGTTCCCCACTTCTGATCTAGAGGCAAAGCCATCTAAGCTGTATAACCCTGCTAGCTGTTCCTATATAAATTGGTGACAAAGTTTGAACTTAGTCATTAACAACAGCCATGTCTTGATAGGAACTTATAAGTGCTATGAAGAACTTATGTGTTGTTTGTGTGTCAGAGAGAGAGAGAGAGAGAGAGAGAGAGGGAGGGAGGGAGGGAGGGAGAAATCTTACTTCAAATATCAGGGTCCTCTTCCATGTTGGTTGTGTATTTTAATAGAGTGAGTGATTATTGGGCTAGTGCGTGGATATGGATGAATGAAATGATGTTTAGCTTACTTTTAACGGTTGTTTTCTTAATATTTTTTATTGATTGATTTATCGTGTTTTTAATATTCTCTTGGGAGCTGCCCAGAGTGGCTGGGGAAACCCAGTCAGATGGGTGGGGTATAAAAATATATTATTATTATTATTATTATTATTATTATTATTATTATTATTATTAACAACTGTTCTATTTTTTATTTAATTGTAATTGTGATGTAACTGTGACTTTCTGGTATGTTGCTGTTGTTGTTTTGAAGCTACTTTGGAATGCATAGGAATGCAATCTATTAATCAATCAGATACCCCCCGTTTTATTAAACTTATTATGTGCTATTTTTCACTGACAGTCTTCTGTGTTTGCCAACAGCAGCTATCTCAAGTGTCAATCTGAAACGCTTTTGCTTAGAAAGGATTATCTGAGATGGTCTTTAAAATACATCTGCTGAAAACACATTTATTCACCCAGGTGTTTGGACATTACTGATACATGTCTTCGAGAATTGTTATGGTTACTGAATTTATTATTATATTTTAATTTGTGTTTATTGTAATGTGTTCCTATTGGTTTTACATTTTGTGTACTGATATTCTTTTAAGGTTGTAAGCTACTTTGGTATTGGGTCTGGTCTGTATAAGAAAATAAAATAAAATAAAATAAAATAAAATAAAATAAAATAAAATAAAATAAAATAAAATAAAATATAATATAATATAATATAATATAATATAATATAATATAATATAATATAATATAATATAATAATATGACAAGAGCTTGGCTAACTGACAGTGATCACTAGTCTGGCACTGACAGTGATCACTAGTCTGGCACTAGTGATAAGTTGGCGGGATCCTTCCATGCTATTATGTTTTGATATTTGCTGTGCTGTGCTGTGGTTTTAGACGCTATGGATTACTAGTTCCCTCTCACAGAGAATACTGTTAGGAAAACTTGGGAGCATGTCTGCCTCAATATTTTCATTATTTTTCATCATATACATCCTGGAGCCACTGGGCTGAGCATTAAACTATGGGACTTTGAATTTTTAAGATGGCGATCATTCTCAAAGGGTGAACAAAGGCCTCCCATTGTACACTGCTGAGTATTCAAAATGATGTGACACAGTACAATAAGATTGGGAATGTCTCCTGAGTCAGAACATAGAACTGGTAGCTGGTAGATCACATTCAGTTTGATTACTCCCTAAAAAAATTAGGCGTGTGATGCCAATCAACTGGGTCTTTAAAACTGAAATGAAAGGTCACCTTATACATATTTGACCTGGCGTACTTTGCATAAGTGAAACTAAATAAATATTTCAAGAAGGGAATGTGGAGTTTTTTTACTGTCATGTGTGACCCATGTCTACCATTCCGATTTCTCTGAGTTTGCATTAGAGCTGTGCTATGGAAGAGCAATTTTTAATCTCACCTTGCTTTCGCAGAATTGGCTAAATGCCAAATTTACATAGCTTTGCTTTTCGTGTGAAACTGATCAAGCAGCTCTAATTAAAATCAGCTGAAGCTTTCAGCATTATTTAAAAGAGTTGCTCTTGTGAATACTCTTTTCTTTCTCCCCCGCCTTCCCTCAGCCCTTCTGAGGCATATTTGAAGAAGGAATTATCTTATCTGTTTATTAAAACTGAAGTTTCTGGGTTAACAAAATGGAAGCATAAGCAAAGTAACGTGCATATAGTGCAACAAATGCCCATTCAATGTATCCCTTAGTACTAATACCTCAACAACCTGCCTCTGGAAATATTTATGTTTTTCATATTTCTTTTGAAATCAGATGGACTATCCCAATAAGTATTTGGGGTTGAGGAACCTGAATTGAAATTCAAAGACTGGCATTCAAAGTCCTTTTCGATTTTATTTTATTTTTAATCCTGTTGACATCAGAGATAGATAGATGATAGATAGATATAGATAGATGATAGATGATAGATAGATGATGATAGATAGATAGATAGATAGATAGATAGATAGATGATAGGTAGGTAGACAGATGATAGATAGATAGATAGATAGATACATAGATAGATAGATAGATAGATAGATAGATGATAGATAGATAGATAGATAGATAGATGATAGATAGAATAATGTTTCTTGAAATCAATATCTAATTATATTTGTTCATGTATAACACATGTAATACACATTCACCCAGTGCTTTTCCCCCCTTAAAATGTTTAGGGGTACTCTCATTTTCCTACTCATATTGAAATACTGCCCCTCAATGAGGCCAAACTTAGATTCACAAAACGTTCAGGGGTATGCGTACCCCTGTGTCTCCCCAGAACAAAGCACTGCTAAGAACAAACCACAATTGCCCAAGTTTGAAGCTCTGATTAAATCTAAACTGAAAGTGAAAGCTTTCAATCTTTTCTTCATATGTACAAAGAACGACAGGAGGAGAGGAGAAGCACATTAGCTTGAGGCTTATGTAGTCTTGTTTCCACAGCACTAAATCAGGCCACAGACAATTGGAAGCAGAAACACGACTTACCTTCTTGAAGTTTCATGCATATTTCTTGATATAAGGCACAGGAGTCAATCTTACTAGTGGCATAGAATTATCTCATGCTATTTCTTCAATATTCTGTTCATGATAGATGAGCCTGAAAAGAATCAAGGTCATTCTAATACATTGTTGTTGATGATGTTGCAGTTTAGCAGCAGCAAAGCATAAGACACATTTATTTATTTATTTCACTGAAGCCAGATCTGGTACAAATGGAGGTGTATGGTTTTATAGTTCCACTGGGAGTAAAATAAAGAACAAAATCATTTGTCATTTTATATCACAAGCTGTGCCTACAGAGAGCATCATTCATGCCATAATATGATATCCTAAGTTTGAGGATTAAAATTGTTAGCAATAGAACATTCTAGAAATAAAATATTTCAGAGTCACCCACACACTGCAGCAGTGAGTTTATAGTGGAGTCTCTAAAACAGTTGGAAGGTGCTTTGTACTCCTCCTTCTGGCGACTCCTGCAGCCAAGCTGGTGCCAAATGTATCGCTCTGCTTTCCTTTGGACCACATCAGCGAGGGGGGTCCTGTCATCTGAACAGCCGAGGACCTTCATACACACTGCCCAGGCTTGCAGTGGGAAGCCACTGTGGTGTTACAAACACAATAGTACACTCCCAGAGACACACTCCATTGTCTCTTAGGACAGATGGTGCCAGCAACAAGACAACCATTAAACAAGGGCCTGCAGCCAGTAGCAGCCATTGAGGCAGCATGAGTGGGGCTCTGTTGCTCTCCTGACTTCCCAGCACAGTAGGTCGCTGCCACTGATCAAGAGGGGGAGGGTGGAGGTGCAGGAAATATGGTACATGGCAGTGGGGCCAATGAGATGTTCCTGTTGCCCCATACTCTCTGTCCCTCCCCCTCTCAGCAAGCAGCGGTGACCCACTATGTTGGGAAGCCGGGACAGCAACAGAGCCCCACCTGCCCCTCCCACCAACTGCTACTTCCTGTGGGTTTCTTACCAGAATCTTCCAGATTTTTAGACTGGTTTCCCCACCTGGTTCTGCACCATGTCATGCTCCACCAGAAGCATCCATTCCATTCCTACAGATGTTCCTGTCATCATCAGCAGCAGCAGCTGTTCATCCACCCAAGTCCCACATTCTGCCCTAGTATTGGTGCTATTTAAAACAAAATGTCCTCTTTTGGAAAATACTGCCACATGTATCTGCTACTGCTTGTTTCCCTAACAAGCTGTTTTCCTGGAACGGATTAATCCATTTTGCATTACTTTCCATGGGAAAGCATGTCTTGGTTTTGGAATGCTTTGGTTTTGGAACGGACTTCCGGAACGGATTAAGTTTGAGAACCAAGGTACCACTATACAAAAATAAAGAAACAAAGGCAAACTCTTTTTAAATCAGAGGTGAGAATTTCAAATGGATACACCTTTGCACAGACATCATGCAATGAGGTGGGATCACACTTGCCTATCATTCACCTTGTGACTGCAACATGTGAAACAGTTACTGCAGATGAAAACACAACAGGAAGAGTTTTCACACTATTTCCCCCCTATTTAGGGTAGTTCATATATTCAGCTATGACCCACTGCTGGAAAGGAGATCAGGAAATGCATCTGTCCACCAAGTGTAAAACAGTTGGGTAACCCACATATTATGCACATCATTCTGTATGACAATTCCCACCCCCATGTAGCATTTGCTGGGAGAGGAGAATTAAGACTTCTGGCTCGCAGCTCCTTTTGTCAGCATTAGATAAAGCAGTAGAAAAATATTTATGGCAATGATATTTTTTTAATGCTGGATATTTGTCACTAAGCACTGTCAGGTCATTCCCCGGGCATGAGAAAATATGAGATTATGAACCTTTGGAATTAATAGCAGTGAACAAGGTAGGTAGGATTACTTAGATGTCTTGCCATTAATAGCCAACCTTCAGGAGGAGAAATGCCCAGTTTCATTATAGGAACTGGCAACAGGAACAGGCATTCAGAGGTTTCTCGAGTATGTGCTTGAAGCTGCTTGCATGCCCAGTGTTGTCCTCATGGCACATCTGTCAAACAGCTTCAATTCCACACGTTTTCGCAATAAGTTTTTAAAAATGTGACTCCGAAACTACTTCACTTTACAGAATAGACAATTGCCTTCCCCTCCCCTGAGGATGGATCAAGCATCCATGTTTTTCTGGCCTCTTTCTATGCCCCTTTCTCCCCTTAACACTAGTTCTGTTCTGGCAGTAGTGGTCCCTGCTTTACTGTATTGATTTCTCCCACAACCATCTTCCTGTTTTGGAACTGGAAATCTCTGTCATTTCAGAATTTAACATAAAGTGTGCACGTGCAAGCTTGTCTTGCATTTCAAATTCTCAGGTGTGTGATATTGTGCAATTCTTAAGGGAGCGAGGAAGGTATTTTTTAAGGGTGCATGCACTGCTCAGCTAATTCCTGTACATATGGCCTGTTTGTGCAAAATGAACGCATTCAAATCGACAACTTGGAGGCAGAGACAAAGAGAAAAGAAAATGTCTGTTTGTTGTGGATGAGAAAAATCAGATTTAATTTTCAAGTTCGATGCAAAGGCAAGTGTGTGTGTGTGTGTGCGTGTGTGTGTGTGGACTGATGAGGCTGCCATACGTCTGGATTTACCTGGACCTTACCAGGACTTTGAAGGCAGAATTGATGTCAGAAGGAGAGGTGGCTTTAGGGTATGTCTAAAAAAAGCTCAAAACCTTTTGTGGTGTCCATGACTTTAGGGTTCTAAATGAGGTAAATTTGAAAAGAGAAAATATGGATTCCAAGCAAGATTCTTCTATTATTGCTTTGATGTTCCACAGGGCTTCCTTGGCCGTGCCTATAGTTGCTGCCTGGTGGTCAGTCTTTGTTGTTTGTTGGGGGCATGGCACAAACATCCCTGGCGTGTGTGGCTTCCTCTATGCTGGCGTAGGTGCTGCTGATGGGATGGTCTCACTGGTGGGTTGTAGTGATTTCCAAGCACACAGGGCAGGATATATCTGCCATTTTTACAGAAGTGGCTCACTTGATGGGGTGCAGCAACAATACTAGCTTTTCAGGTGTCTTTGCCACCTAGAGGGACAGGGACAGGTGAGAAGGCAGGGGAGTTGAAATCATTTTTCTTCATCAGTGTGCCCACACAGCCTCCACATCCCCTCTGCCTCACCCTTCCTTTCCCCTCCCCCCAACTGTTGGGAAGCTAGTGTTACTGCACCTTTATGCCATTTTTATGTTTTCTATTTCCACGTCTTTCCCCTTTTCAGCCACTGGAACAGTATCCATTCTGCCAGCATAATGCTAGAGTATTACAGGCACCAGCACAATGCAAATACATTCCTCTGCCCATCTCTAATGGAATTACATCTACTCCACACACAAGAAACTGGATGCATGCAGGTGGGAGCAGATATATTTGTATTAAAAAATCCCTCTGTCCCAACACAATCCTTTAAACCTCAATCCCTAGGTTCTTTGTTAGCCTTTCTGCTGTTTATATTAGAGCTTACCACTTTGAGGAGTTCCTCTCCAAACAATGAGCTCTGAGCATTTCTGATTACTTAGAGATAATAAAATAATTATTTCATTTTAATATTTGTTTTACACCTTCCTCTGTTCTCTTTTTTGCAGTTCCTTATCCTCTGAATACTCTCTAGTAAACTCCTCATTGTTACTCAATATTATTTACACATCATTCTGGCACCAAGCCAGATCAGAATACATATTTCAAGCAGGCCAGAAGATCACACTTCTTTGCTCAATTTCATATACAACATAGCAATGCTGTAGGGTTAAAGAAAGGCAACATCTCTGTTGGCTTGCTTGTCTGCCCAGCAGAGATTCTACCTTAATTCTCACCAACCAATACTTGACTGATAAAAGTTCAAAACTTTCTTACTTTCTTCATCTTCTCAGGAGTAGAATTAGGAGGCAACAGTACCTGAAGTGAATCAGTTTTCATTTGGTGTGTCAGTAATAAGACACATCAAATATGTAGCCATAGGTTATATACCATATTAATTATGCTGTGCTCAGAGTAGACCCACTGAGATGAATAGATATGACTTACTTGGGTCCATTCATTTCAATGGTTTTATTCCGAGTATAACTTAGTTGGCTACAAACCCATTTATTTTACTTACACTAAGCCATCGTAAGAGTTATCCTGTCCATGTTAATTAACAGAAATTACACCAATAAGGCAGAGGTTTTCCTAATGCGAATCAACAACCTTCCTGATAGAAAGATACTGTCACCTTCAGACAACAATACAGACCATCATGCACAGCATCAATAGGTGTAGAGGCAAAGACCGTCCAGAGAAAAGTCACACCGAGAACTACCATGTATGTTTTATGTTCAAAGCACGCATGTATATTCATTATTTATTTATTTTTCCAGCATTTAACCTGCTGCCTTTCACAGCTAAGTCTCCTAAGGCAGCTCACGCAACATATTAAAAACTCAAAAACTCATTAAAACACAAATTACCTTCTATCTGCCTCTTTGACACTGCTATGCAGCCCTAAAGATCTTCAGAACAAACAGGAAACATTTCATCAGTTAGCTCAATACAAGAATATTGTTACATGCCACCGCCATCTCTCAGCAGTGCAACATTCCAGGGGCACCAGGTATACTTGCCAGGGGCTGTGTTCCCTTTTGGACTATTAGCCACCGTGGAGTCTGTGGTGTCTTTAAATCAGGTTGGATGAGACACAGGTGCTATTCCCAACAACAACAGTTAGCCGATCCCTAACTTAAACCTCTACAGATTTGCTCATCCCACCTCATCATTTTACCAAGCTTTCCCCCTAGATTCATATAGCTTCAAAATTTTCCTATAAGGCAAGCAGTTTGACTGTGTTTCTCTACTCCTAAACATAAGTGAAATGGGCTCAGGTCTAAATCCAAAATGGTGAAAAGTATTACGAGGTTACCTGTACACAGACAACTCCCACAGAGCATGATTAACAATTGCGAAGATGCCTCTGATGATGACGATGATGGTGATAAATGATATTGAAAAATTGATCAGCTTTGTTTAGATAATCAATGCAGTGTTCTGCCTTGTGCTGACTAATTGGAGTTAGTGTGATGTAGCAGTTGGCATGTCAGATTAGGACTGGGGTCAATTCCCTACTTGGCCATGATGGTTTCTGAATAACTTTAGCTTTATCAACCTCACAGGGCTGTCATGAGGATTAAATGCTGTGGGAAATCACATACCACACCTGCTGCTTCTTGGAGAAAAGGTGGTATATAAATGTAATAAATAAACATGTGATATAACCTACAGCCCTTGAAAGTAAGTCTCATTGAACTTGGGGTAACTTCCTTTCATGTAAACAGGTGTAGGATTTGGCTGCAAGAATGAAAGCTCCTAACTTTATGTACCATATTTTTTGCTCTATAAGACTCACTTTTTCCCTCCTAAAAAGTAAGGGGAAATGTGTGTGCGTCTTATGGAGTGAATGCAGGCTGCGCAGCCACCATAGAAACCAGAACAGCAAGAGGGATTGCTGCTTTCACTGCGCAGCGATCCCTCTTGCTGTTCTGGCTTCTGATATTCAAAAAAAAATTTTTTTTTGTTTTCCTCCTCCAAAAACTAGGTGCGTCTTGTGGTCTGGTGCATCTTATAGAGCGAAAAATACGGTATTTGAAGTTCCCATGCCTACTCCTTGTGTTTTAATCCTTGTGTTTTTCTGATGGTGTTTCCTGCTTGGCAGGGGGTTGGACTCGATGGCCCTTGTGGTCTATTCCAACTCTATGATTCTATGATTAATCACTTCTTAAAATGCAGTACTGGAGTGGCTGGGATGCAGGTGGTGCGGTGGGTTAAACCACTGAGCCTAGGGCATGCCGATCAGAAGGTCGGCAGTGAGCTCCCGTTGTTCAGTCCCTGCTCCTGCCCACCTAGCAGTTCGAAAGCATGCAGTACAAGTAGATGAATAGGTACTGCTCTGGCGGGAAAGTAAACAGCGTTTCCGTGCACTGCTCTGGTTTTCCAGAAGCGGCTTGGTCATGCTGGCCACATGACCTGGAAACTGTACACCGGCTCCCTCGGCCAGTAAAAGTGAGATGAGTGCCTCAACCCCAGAGTCGTCCGTGACTGGACCTAATGGTCAGGGGTCCCTTTACCTTTACTGGAATTGCTATCCCCTCCCCTGCCTTATTTCCTCGCATACAATTCTCTATCCATTCATTTCAGTAAGTTTTATTCACAAACATTTAAGAAAGAAAGAAAGAAAGAAAGAAAGAAAGAAAGAAAGAAGCATGCTCGGCATTCGTTCCATCTCCTTTTCTAATTCTTTCATTGCAGAAATAAATATGCTTTCAACAACTGCGTGGTGGGGTTTTGAGCCTGCCCTTATGAGGCAACAGCCAGGTCAATTCGCTTATGGCTAACCAACCCGAGCTGGGAGCAATTAAAGGAGAAAGGTTGGCAGTTCCAGAGGCAGCCAGCATGTATAAGTCAGGTGATCAGTCAGTGATGGCTCATTAGGCATTTCGGCTGCCTCTTCTGGCCCAGTCAGAGAGTAGTTCATAGGGAAATTAGAGTTTAGAAACTGGGAGGAGAGGAAAAGCCTTCCCTGAGTGTCAGTGTTTTCAGGGCCACGAGGAAAGGTATAATGATGATGGATCAACATCTGAAGGGCCTGGAGAGCTAGCTCCAAAAGTTAGGCTTTTGTGCTAATGAAAGGGATAATCTGAAAGGAGCCATTATATGTTTTCAGCCACACTTCTGCACACACTTTCTTGTAAGGACCCTTGAATACAGGACTTAACTTGCTGGGGGTGGGGGATAGGATTTTGGCTGCTTCTCTGTTTTAGTTAGGTGAAGGGGGTGATCAAACTATCTCCAAGGAGTGTGTCTGAAATGATAAACTTTACTGAATGTGTAAGAAAAGCGGCACACACACATATACAAAACACGGGTTGTATTCATTGTTAGCTCTTCCTCATGTGCCTCCTCCTCAAGAGGTCTGGAGGGTGGCAAGATGACAGACCTTCTCTGCAGTGGCTCCCCATCTGTGGAATGCTCTCCCTGGGGAAGTTTGCCTAGCACCTTCATTATACACCTTTAGGCACCAGGAAAAAACATTCCTTTTTACCCAGGCCTTTGGTTGATTTGATTGACAGCCTATGGCCTTTTAAAATGTGGGGTTTTTTTGAGGGGGTGGCTATTGGGTTGTTGTTTTTATTTTATGTATTTTGTGGTTTTATATTTTGATTTTATTCTGTGAACCATATGATCTTTGGGTATAGGGCAGAATAAAATAATAATGATGATGATGATGATGATGATGATGCATTCTCATTGAAATCAATCAACATGACTAAGTTAAGTCCATTTAGTTTAAAGAGTCTCCTTCAGTTTTCTTCTATTAATGTAACTGTTTCTTGTTTAACAGCCATGGGCGGAAAACACAGACTTGAGAATTGGGCATGTGCAACCTAATTTTAAAAATATCTCAGTTATTGGTCTGATTTGGGTCACAGACAGTGTTAAGTTTAAATCTCTTCTCCAAATACTCAAATCTTACTTCCCTTTTTCTGTCTTATTTTCAAGATGATTTATAATGTATTTAGAACAGATTTGGAGAACTACAATTCCTATCACCTCTGGCCATGGGCTGTGCTGCTTGGGGCTGATGGGAGATGGAGTCCAAAAATATCTGGAAGGCCAAAGGTCCCCCCTCCAACCATTTTAGAGTTTTGGTGTCTGCAGCCTTTTCAGCTTACCTGAATGTTTTAATGTTGTATTTTAATCTTGCTTTTAAGTTGTATTCATTCAACTTGTTTTTATTATTGCTTGTTAGCCGCCCTGAGCCCGGCCTTGGCTGGGGAGGGAGGGGTATAAATAAAAATTATTATTATTATTATTACCTTACTGTTGTGAATTGGCCAAGGGCTTTAATTTACATGTGGGCACCCAGGAAGGCTACAGATTGTAGATCAGGTGCCTGAAAAGAGCTTGAAGAGTTTGGAGCAGATCTTTGAAAGCAGCCCCTAAAGATTTCTATACAGAATTTCCTTTCTAGCAGTCATCAGTAAGAATAAAACCCAGGCCTGAATAGCCCCACAGTATTCAGTTCCCATATCTCATGCCAGAAAGAGACAGGACTTTTATTTGTGCCTAACTTTCTCAATTTTCTAACTGGTGCTGCTCAACAGTAATTGGTTGCTTCTACACTACAGTGCTTTAGCAATGCTGAGACATTACTTTTCCACAATTAGCTGGCACCAGAATTGGATATATATTTTCTGGCATGGAGACGCAGGGGCAGGGAAAACATCCATTTATTTGTCTGCCACTTAGCTGATAAAGTCTAGCTTTGTGTTTCAATTTACTCTATTTATGGGCTTAAAGAATGGAATAATCCAAACACTGCAGTGTCCTGCATGCATCCCAGCTGTGAATCCCCTACCCTACTCCCACCTCTAACTCCATCTGCTGTTGCGTTCCTTCTTCTATGAGTCTCCAGATGGAATCCAATTTTGGGCTCTTCCAATCATTCCATCTGTGCAAGCATTGCAGATTGGCAGGTGGAAGGACCACCCCCTCGCTTCCCAACCCTCCCAGGGTCAATTTCAGAAGAGGGATGGGGGACAGAGGGGGAAAGCCCCATCACACAAGCGTAGGTCCTTGTGCAGGGCTTTCACCAACAGAGCTGGTTAATTGAATTGGACCCTCTGTTTTCTGCCCTAAATTGGCTCACTGTCAGGTCCTCGGGTCATGCTCCCACACACCTTTTGCTGCTTCTTCTTCTTCTTCTTCTTCTTCTTCTTCTTCTTCTTCTTCTTCTTCTTCTTCTTCTTCTTTACTTACCTTCTTCCTACAGGTACGGTCATTTGGAAAACATACATTGGTTTTAAAATGGTATAGGCTCCTGCAAATTGATCGTGATAAGAAGCCAAAGGGCAAATGAGCCAAGTGCTAGCTAGCCTGAAAATCGTGCAAAGTGTTTTATCCTCCCTCCTGCAAAAAATAAAAATAAAACCAATTCAATTGTAAGGCATTTTTCATTATGCAGAAGAATTACACTTAAGGTGTACCGAACAAGTTAAAGCTGGAAGAGCATGCTTAATATCAGAAATCCCAATCCCACAGATGTTTTCAGGAATAATCCAATGGGGCCTGAATTAACCTAAATGCATATAATGGCACTCCTGGAAAAAATGTGCCTCCTCTGTTCAGCTATAAATAGAAGTTAACACAAGTTGTTTTTCCCCTTCAGATTATTGCAACTTCAAGGCATTACCTGCATGTGTGAAAGTACACACAATGGATAGATGCTAATCTTTCCCTTTAAGCTCTGTCTTTGATAGAAGTGGGTTCAGTCAACAATAGCAGGTGATATTGCCATGCAGTCACAAGCTTCACTTACTGATTTCTATATATCAATATACTCTTAAATGCTCAGGAGTAGGAATAGCCTTTTTACTGATCAGCTGGCAACCTTAAAAACCAAGACAAAGCTTTCATGTCACTTCAAATAACCAAAGCTTTCCAACTAAAGCACTTATTATGTTTTACCACCGGTCATCAATTTTTAAGTGATGACTTACCAATCTATATCTATATCAGTATCATCTATATTTCTATATGTATATGACTAAGAGGACAGCAGAAGAAAACATCCTGCTAAATGCATGGAAGACTAAGTGCTTGTAGATATTCCATTTAAAATTTAATAGCAGAATTCAACAAAATGTCAATATTGAGTGAGAAGTTACGGGCTGCAAAGGCTTACTCGTTTTACTCAACGTTTCATCAGAATCAGTGGTCTGATGTTAAAATTTTGTTTTCCGGGGGGGATATCAAAACTGGAAGTTTATAGTTAACAGTCCTTCTGAAACTGATGAATGAGAGGAACCAATTTAAAACTTCACTCACTTCGATTGTTCCCTGAACATTGCTTTTGTTTTGAAAGCATGAAACAGAAAGACAAGCTAGAGATTACTTGCCTGTAACATTTGGTTAAGGAATGATTAAGGGGGAAATGAAATACCTTCTTGCAACAGACAGACATCTCTGGCTACTACCCTAGCTTTCCATTTCAACCCTCTCTTACCCTTGTTCGTAAAGCATTTCTTAATTTTGCCATAATGTGCTCTCAGATACCTTGCTTTCTTATTCCTTAAAGTTTGCCCTCTAGTAGTTATCATATAACATTTTCACCTCAGCTGCCATGTGTGCTATAAAACTGACATTTTAGATGCTCTGTATATGTTAAGAAACAAAGAGGGGAGGGAGCGTATCTCCTCAGTTTAATTTTAGATTGGTAATGTTACTGGGTAAAAGCATAATTTATATTTTCCAGTAACAATGATGCCACAACGATTAATGGCTGTAATACACATTTTTAAACAGTGTGCCAATTAATCAGATCTGGCCATCTGGACTCTCCTACAGTCACCTCTAGGAACCTGGCCAGATCTCCTCCTATTTTTTTCCAGTCCCTTAAAGACTGTGCTTAACCAAGTGCAGTACCTGCCTGAGATTGTTTATACAACATGACATGCATCTATGGCAAGCAAAGGGAAGGCAGGGGAGAGGGTAGCCAGATACAAAGGAGAACAGGGCTCTTGTACCTTTACATGGGGGCTCTAAACTGTGGCTCTCTCTTGGAGTGAATTAGGTTGGTTGAGTGAAGTTCACTAAACTAGTTCAAGTATCTCTGAATCGCACCTGGAAATAGTTCCAATAATTGCTGGGTGCACTAAAGGTGATATCACATGGCCCAGCCCCCTTCAATCACAGGGGCAAAGCGGTGCACATGCCCAGGGCAGGTGACAATAATTATACAACTATAACAAACCACAAAAATCAGTTAAAATAATAAGAACAAACAAATTCATTCCAACCATATCAAAACTGTGTACATTTAGCAGAAGGGATGGGCCCCGTAAAACAAAATATCCTCATTGTCAAAGACAAGGGTAAAGAGGTATTTCTTCAGCTACACATATAATACAAAGTAGCTGCTAGGCATCCCTCTGTCTTGATTGCTGAAGATGTAGCAAAGAGGGGCAAGTGGTTCATTAAGAGCATACTCTACATTCCATTACATATATGTGAATGTGCAATGAAATAGGCTAGCACTATAAGTCGCTGTCAGCAATCATGTAATGTATTATCAAAGGGATACCCCACTTCAGAGATACAAGGAATGAAGGGGGGGGAGCATTATATATCATCTCCTAGTACATGTTAAGTGCCTATGAGATGTGGTTTATTACTCTTTAAATCCGCCACAGCTGTTGTCATTGTCTCCCCACAACATTCCACATGTTCCGAGAAGGCTGGGTTCCCCACTTTTTTATTTATCGCAGCTTGTTTTATGATTCCAGAGACAACACTAGTATTCTGTTGGTGTTCTTTTCAGTGGTACTCTGGGCATCAGTCTGTGGAGGTCCCCCCCCCTCCCCGTTTCTCACAATTAGTATGCTGCTGCCTCTGCCTCACTCAAACATATCCTTTTGTTCTTCCCTAGCAAATTCCTTGTCTAACACTAATCTCCACTGCCCTTCCTTTGCTAGCTACTAGTCTCAGTAAATTAAAAAGTCATGTTTTTTCTGTATCCATTTGCTTCTAATTATTTATGGAACACCAAGTTTAGCTTCCTCTTACATAAAAAATAAAAAAGCCAGATTTTAAGCAGGAGCTTGGAGGATATACACTGAGGTGATTTGAAAAAGATGAACCTCTTCTCATAAGCACATGTTTTGGTTGAAAGGATTGGAGTCCTGACACATACATAAAGTGCAAACTCAGCAGCAGTTGCAATTCAGAGTCTATATACTTCATACTACATTTGCCTAGCCGTGAGAATGCTCCTTACTATATCTCTGCTGGAAATCTTTAAAAACCGACTGACAAATTCTGCACATGTGCCACGTTCAAATGACAATGTTACAGAAGTATTTTATTTCACAATAATGGTATTTACTGAGTTTGTAAGGATAACAGAAATACAAACCATCAGTTCTGAACCTGGAAAGCTCCCCATACCTCTGGAAGTGTGTCAGCATCTGAGCTTGAGTATCATTTTAAAGTAGCATCAAAATTAAAGTGCAGTATCCATTACTGGCTTTGTGCTTGAAGAAAGTTGGACGCTTTATGATTATCCCATAAAGATCCAGAAGGTTGCCTAACCTGCAGGAGCAGTTTTTCAGCAGATTCACAAAAATCAGATGTCCCAACTTTCACAAGCAGAAGTGCTTTGCATATTGAATACAAACCACAACCATACTTTTTAAGCTGACAGTGACAGCCCTATCATGCATGCACGCAGCAAACCACTGTGCTACTTTTGAATGCTAGTGGGATATGTGAATGCACCATGAAGTCAAAAACTCTCATTGTGTTGAAAGCAAGCAGCTTGTGCTACCCCTCCATGTGGAGGTGATGCTCCACTTGTGCTGAGGCAAACCTCTCACCAGGCATGCAACAGTGTGCCAAGGAGCATTGCGCCCACGCTCCCTGACCTTTTGCCTTCTTCGCTAGAAAACAGGGTTTTGCCTCTGACCGTTTGTCCTCTCACAGTTTTGGTTACTAGACATAACTCTTGGCTGGAGCATGATCGGGGACACAGATGTATTCAAGTATTAGGGAACATTTTAGGGAAACACCTGCTAACACGTGCATTTGCTAAATGTGCTTAGATGGAAATACGTCATGTTCAGAGTGGTTTCACTACTGTTTCCAATTGTTGACTTCTGCCAATAAAAAGAGGCTCCACAAAGCTTCTTTTTCATCTTGCTCCTGCACAGCTCACTTGCATCCAACCTCCTGTCATCCTTGTTATTCCTACATCTCCACATGCCTGGTTGTTTAAAACTATGCGTCGTACAAACAGGCATTTTCTCACTTGCGTATCAAAGTGTGTAGTCAAAGAAGGGCTGTGCCACTTGCTTCCTATGGATATTTGAAGGGTTAAGCCCTTAATTGCCAGTATTAAGCTGGTGCTATAGAACTGGAAGGGGAAAGGTATTAGGGTATTTCCTTTTATTTTGCTAAATGTGTGGTAAGTCAACTCACCGCAAATGCTCAGGATAAGCTGGGCAATTAAAGCTGATTTGGAGTTGTTGCGCAACTAGCCTGCTTCCCCAAAAGACTGGGCTTTTCGTGACAGTAAAATGTGGCAGTAAAATGGAAAGTGTGGGATGACGCTTGCTTTGACACAGCATCATCTAATCTCCCTATAAACAAATCTTTGAATGCTTATAAAATATTCAGCATTCCCTAATCTCTCTGCAACCAAATCAGGGTGAAAGCACAATAAGCAGGTCATCTGGAAGTATCCTGTCCCACTCTCACATCCGAAGCATGGAACACCTAATCTAAAGTTTTGTGTGCAATCTGAGACACATCAGCATCTACAATGGAAGGTTTCACCTTTCATCTCAATGGAAGGAGCAACTCCATGCTCACATTTGATTTTATGCATAGAACTGCCCCATTCAACAGAAGTGAACACACTGATATTCCTGGGCCCAGGAGGAATATCTGAATCAGGTCAAAAACATAGAATCCAAGTGAGTTAAATGAGACTTATTTTGAGATAAACATGCTTAGGATCTGAATTGTTAACTTCATTTCCCGCAGGGCTCTTGTGTTTTTAATGGCATGGTGGCAAGCAAAAAATCCATCATCACTCACATCTCCATAGCAGGAAGACATCTGCATATCTCCTGCTGCAAAGAACAGTCCAGAGAATTGTCTAGAGGCGCATGAATAAACTAAGATAGAAGGCACAAGAACCAGTTTAAGCACTTTGGAAATTTGTGGTTTGATGCTACCTGGTTGTGATACATTGTTGCTGTTCATTTCTCTATTATAACATTCCTTCTTTAAGTAATCCAGTCTAATTAAAATATCATTACTAGGTAAGAAAAGTGATGGAGCGTGTAGGGTTGAAAATTGGATGATTTAAAAGCAACGTGATAAGCTATTTGCATCTCTCAATGCAAGGCTGGCTGCAAATACTTAATTTAGTTTCCAATCCTTTGCCCATATATTTGGGAGTAAAACACAGCCCATAAGTGTGATTTGCTGCCTTCTGCAGATGCATTTTTTAAGCAGTGTACACACCCTGTGCCTTCATATTGCTGGTATACTGTTCCTTTGGTATTTTGTGGGTGCTTTTTGCTGGAACAGTTATAAGGTGCCTGACATTTTGCAGCGCATCTTGAACCAGCTCTGGACTCGTGCGGAAACTGAGGGTGCCTTCTCTAAGAACCTCCTTTGTGGAAGGGTCCTATCACATTATTTGGCTACACCTCTGTAGCCACTCCACACACACATCTGTGGAGGTTAACCTGAGCCATTTGATGTTCTGGACTACCTCAAAGATAATCAGGTTGTTTTTTCGTACTAATTTTCCACTATATAAGTATAGTGATATTTTAATATTTGAAGGGTGTCATAGGTTTCACTAATGTTTTGCTCTTGAAAAAGGTGGCCAGAAACAGCCTCCATTAAGTTTTTGCCCTCTTTAAAAGGACAGGTGAAAATAGTCCCATTTAACTCTTTCTCCTCTGTCTGTGAACACACTTGGAAATTTTGGCTGCCATAGCACTTTTTAAATTTTTATTTTAAGCAACCCCTCCAGTTTATTGACATCCTGAAGCTTGCTTATTTATTTATTTATTTATTTATTTATTTTATTTTATTTTAAATCCTGAAACTTTGACCAACTTAGCTTTGCAATCACAATGCACTTCTTCCCTCTAAGAACCACACCATCTGACTGCTTATATGGTGACAGTTTGACAGACTGGAGGCACTTTGCTAGCTGTTTATGTCGCCCTTTAAAAAACCACAATGTCTCCAGTGGAATTAACTGGCATTACAGGGAGAAGATAGATTGGAAGTCTGAAGTGCCTCCCTTATCTTTTGTGCTCCTCATTCAATAAGTCAAACAGTGGACTGTTGCCTGCATGCCTAGTGCAAGGAGACTCTGAGCATATAATACCACAAGCATGTTGCAATAAAAGGTGTGCTGCAATCAGTAATTAGCTGTGCCAGAACAGGCAACACCTGAGCATACTCAGAGTGCCCTGCCAAAAGAAAAGATGTCTCTAGTCACTAAGTTGCCTGCAGGGTACACGGGAAGGAAACCCCTGGATACAACACAGAGGGTTGTACCTAATATTAGTCATGCTCAGAGTAAAGCCACTGAAATTAATAGATGTGGCAAACTCAGGACCACATTAATTACAGTGGATCTACTCTGAATAGATGTTAGTTGGCCACAACCCAGAGTGATTCCTTCTCCCAGTGTAAACAAAATTGGGAGGTTGAAGCATGGACACAGCCTATGCCTCACTTTTTTCTGAGTAAATACGCAGAGGGTCACACTGTCACCCTTCCTTTGCAGTATCCTTGAGGCCCATGCAACATTAGTGGCTTAAAGTACAATGAGGTCATTCACTCCAGCTGCTTTTCAAGTCACATTTACACACCAGAGAAGGGGTAGGGATATCTTCAGCCAATGCACATTACCTATTTGGTTTCCCTGCACCTAAACTCATAGTCATGAAGCTGCTATCTGTGCATGTGCTGTCATCCACACATCCACACTGACTGTCTCAAGTGTATCTGGCTTATGTTTTCCTTTCAGCTGGAAGCTGGTTTGGGAGGAAACCACACAGCAGCATTTCTCAAGAAACAACAGCATAGATATGGACTGTGGCTAGCGTCATGTGCACACAGCTTTGGACTCCAGCAGTGGGGTTGCACCAGAGCCAGAATAAACAGTAATGCGTACACAGCCTTAGCCTTTCGTCTTATGTTTTCTGCATCAATGTCAGAGCGCTTTATATGTCCACCATTTCATGTGCAGGAAGAGTTCAAATGAGTTCGCCAACTCCTCTTTTCATTTGTTAAACAGGAGGGCTGCTGCTTCAAATGTATCATTTTTCTAAAAATAAATTTTGCCCTCAGCTAACTCCACTATGAGCAGCATTAGCTGTGTGTGTTTGGATAGCGGAGAGGGCACTCATAATAATAGTGAGGGATCTTTCAGCTCGTGACATGGATGTCATGACTGGACCAGGGCAGCACCTTAAGTGATAATTGTAAATGGCAGTGACTACAGAAAAAAGGAAATAAAAGGAAATGACCTTGGTGGCGTTCTTGCTTTTGTTTTGCTTTGTTTTCTTCCAGCAAGAGTGATAATGCAGCATGCCTCACTTCTTCTTTAAATGGAGCGTCGTAGCCTAAAATACATTCTCTGTCATATGAATATGCAATGTAAATGTTTTAAGCAGTTGTTGAGTATTGGAACAGAGCTGGTCACTGGGAAAAGACCAGCTTGAAGTGAAGGGGGTTGGAAAACATGACAAGTGCATCAGGAATTATACAACAGGAGGGGAAAGTGTCCACTGATTTTGTTTGGGGTCCTGGGAGCATCATAAATGAGCACACTTTCCTTTCCTTCAGCCATGCCATTTAGAGGAACAACTACTTTGGCTTTGAGTTCATGACCCTCCCGAACCAACAAACAGACTGATGAACAGATGGCTATGCTAAAAGGCACCCTACTTTCTGCATGGGCTGAGCTCACCGCTGGGATAACTCAGGCAGATTGGGGAGAAGGCTCAAAAGGCTGTTCTGCAGATGCTTCCAAGGGCTGCGCCTTTCCCTGTTCTTTCAGTATGCAAAGTGGCTTTTGTAAAGCTCTCTCTCTTTCTCTCTCACTTCCCATAATTCAGTTCCAGAGCTGTCCCTGCTGTTAGGCAGAGTGAGACCGCTGTCCCAGGTGCTGGCAGGGTGGGGGCAGGACCAACTGCTGTTCCTCATGAGTTGTTTCCTGTCTGTTTCCCTCTGCTGGAGAACAGATTTGTGTGTGGTCATGCAGCCTACCCAGTCCACCTTTAAAAAGCCTGGAGCCCTCAAATGTTGAAAATAATAGTCCGATCAAATTTTGGGATCACCTAGCTTTAGGCAAAAACAAACTAAGGGAAAGGTTATCTGAAGTAAAAAATGGGGCTGATGTGAGGCAGTTGTGACCATTTAAAATATCTCAGCAGGATATTTTTTTTCAAAGGGCCATCAAAAAATCTAGGTATCTGGAAGGAAATTTGACAACTTGAGGAAAATTTGACATTCTTTCCCTTTCATAGTGTTTTTCTCAAACTGCATTTACAGATCATAATTCATGCCATGTTGGATGGCATATGCAGACAGGCTGCTGTCACCCAACAGATTTGTGTCTGCAATTTGAATTGGAAGGGAAATGTCATTATGTACTGAAATGTCTGCTATACGATGCGCCAAGAGAAAAAAATGCTTGAGAAAGATTTTGTCTAGGTTAACAACTTATTCTGATAGAGAAATCCTCTGTTTTTTATCAGAAGATTTTCATCCTTTTGTAGCCGATGAAATAGTACTGTATGCTTCAGTTACAAGGAAACTCCACGTGAACAAAATGGAAAGAACCAGGGCATATAGGGGACTCCTTAGCAGATAACAGATCTTTTTAATTTGGTTTAAATGGAGATTATATTGGGCTGGTTAAAATAACAATAGTTATATTTTTATTTTTATTTGCTCTATAGTCATTTATGTAATGTAAATTTTATCTTGATTTTTTTATCTGGAAGTTGTCAAGGCCAAGGGCTACTGCAGCAAAGTTGAGTGCAGACAACAGCTGGTTTTGCAAGTGGAAAAGATAGGCACTTTTCTATGTCTGGGGCAACGAAATGTTGGACTGCTAGGTGTTTAGCTGAATGAAGTGGTAGAATCCTGAAGTGGTAGAATGAATCATATCACTTCAGGAAGATCAGGCTGCAGGTGCCATTCTGTCAAAAGTAAAGTAAGTTTAATGGCTGCCATTGGGGTGTGGCATAACACAAAATGGCTGCCATGAAGGCATGCCAGAAAGGCTGAGCCAGTGTAAACAGAAGTTGAGCAAGAAAACCAAACAGTCTCTCATGAATTGTGGTTTTTGGAGGGGATATTTGGTGAGTCCTTTTGCAGGTGCCATAGGAGGCACTAGACGCAGCGGTTCTCAACTTGTGGGTCCCCAGATGTTGTTGAACTACAACTCCCATCATCCCTGAGCTCTGGCCTTTCTAGCTAGGGGTGATGGGAGTTGTAGTTCAATAACATCTGGGGACCCACAGGTTGAGAAAGGCTGCACTAGAGGAAACAAGAGCACCCATGGGCACTGTGTTGACAACCCATGAAGACATTTTACAAACATATATGCATACATATATTCACCTGAGACTTTTATTTTCATCTGCAGCTTCAGACTGCAATATCCTTTTTGATAGAAAGATTTGTTTTTAACAGCTGTGTGACATAAATCAAATAGGTGCAGATTTTTCTGGCATGAAAATGTCATGATGGGAAATCTGCACTGTTGCTATGCATTTCATGAAACTGTTGAAGGTGTTGTGTGTCAATCAGGAAATAAATACACCCATGATACATCTGGTGTAAGAAATCTGATGGAACAGAAGTGTACTAAACAGCAGTGTTAAAACTTAGAATAAAAACAGTGGCAATCAACACAACCACAGTTGTTGGCACAAAGGAGTGAAAAAAAGATGTTACTGAGAGTTGCTCCTTAGCTCGGCAACTCCCTTTTTAGGGGTCCATCAAAATTTATATGCAGATCCTTAAAATGAATCACAATGCTAACTTTTCAGCAGGCATTAATGGCTAGAAATAGGAATGTGGTCTTAATGTAAGTAGTTTTAGTGTATATTGCCTGTCCTGAGCCTTAAAAAAGGGATCTTCTGGTACAGAAATCAGTGGTTGGCTTACTTTTTGAGTTTCATTGAGGTAGAGATCACAAGGCTTAGAGACATGTATTATTTGTAGACCATTTGAGCTAGGCATGAACTCACCTGAACCTTACTGCATTTCCTAAAATGGAACGCCACATTCAAAATCTACATGTTTGCTAAGAGCAGAATCTCTATTAATTTGCTCATTTGGCAAAGCTGTAAGTATAGGACCACAGGAACAGCTGACACATAATCTTCCTGAAAATATGCAAATGCATACTTTGTATCAAGCGGGGAAGCAAGCTGAAAGCCTGAAGCCTAGGTTAAACCACATTCTGGTTCTCCATGAACCCTTTTCAGGTGTCGGCCTAAAGATGTGTCAATGGAGGAGTAGGACTGTACATCCTAGCCCTGCCTCCAGTATCTCTTCCCCTGCCAGGTGTAGCCTCAGAACTTTGCCCATTGGGTAGAAGCACTGCACTTTCTTTGCATGTTCTACTGAATGCATTTAGAAGACTCTCCGTGACTGGGAATGCCAACCAGACTTAGATTCCTCCATATTTTCATACTCAATTGCAGAGAGCTTGGGAGTGGAACTGGTAGGGCTGGTGGATAGTGTGGGGTATGTGAGTGTGTATAAACTAGCCTCTTTACAAAGGTAAATATTTGCATTGGTTGTTCCACCCACTTTTGCTTCTGGCCCCACCCACCACTGTCAGGTGGTTCATTAAGGAATGTGGTCTTAAGGCTGAAGAGGGTACTCCACCCCTGTTCTACAGAATATTGTAACATTGATGATTGAGCACAAATGCTTATTATAAAATAAACATCAAAATTAGTTGTTATTATCTGTGAGAAATAATAGGCACATCCCTCTGAATCATTCCTGGATCATAAAATCCCTTTTAAATTGATGGGACTTTAAAACAGACAACTGTGTCTGATTGCAAACAAAGTAGCAGGTCCCTACAAGGACCAAATTCATTCGTACCAGGAATATTGTGTAAGGAACATTTTAATAGATTCATGTGCTCCCATTCCTAGATAATTATCTTCCAAAGTGAGTGACACAAAGAATGATTACTTTCTTTTCACCCTAAACCATAATGACCATGTATGCCAGCCCATGCCCAAAGCACCAGATAATTGGGAAATTAAATACAATTAGCAAACATACTTGAAAGAAAGAAATGCAGTGTGGAAATTGAAATGAACTTGAGGCTAGGATTAAAGGTGACCTAGAGAAATCTATTGCTCTTGTACAATTTCTCTTCCCCCCCCCTATGATTTATTCTCACTGTTGGCCCATTATCCCAGCTAAAGTATTTTGGCAGGGCTCCATCCAAGCCAAACAAACAAAATGGCAGCAAAGGATTTTCTTTTCTGTGTCTATAATATTAGGTAAAGGTAAAGGTACCCCTGCCCGTACGGGCCAGTCTTGACAGACTCTAGGGTTGTGCACCCATCTCACTCAAGAGGCCGGGGGCCAGCGCTGTCCGGAGACACTTCCGGGTCACGTGGCCAGCGTGACATTGCTGCTCTGGCGGGCCAGAGCCGCACACAGAAACGCCGTTTACCTTCCTGCTAGTAAGCGGTCCCTATTTATCTACTTGCACCCGAGAGTGCTTTCAAACTGCTAGGTTGGCAGGCGCTGGGACCGAACAACAGGAGCGCACCCCGCCGCGGGGATTCAAACCGCCGACCTTTCGATCGGCAAGCCCTAGGCGCTGAGGCTTTTACCCACAGCGCCACCCGCGTCCTAGTGTGTCTCTAATGTCACCATAACTTTTTACTAGCAAAGCACATCATAACTTTAAAAGTAAGAGACTAGATTCACTATTTTTAAAGTTCTGAAGTATGTAGCTTGCATACAACCTGCATTCTCACATGCAACTCTGATATTCCCTTTAGGATCTTTTTCACACTGAGGCTTGAATGCACTCCAAAATATGGCACCCCTAGGGTTAACAATGACAAGAAAGATAGGGTGTTTTTCTGTATATAAAAAGAAGTATTAGTTTATTAATTAAAGATGCTGAAACAAAGACAACTGGCACACCAACATGTGACTTCAGAGATTCTCATAAATAAGCCTAGTCACTTATTACCCAAAGATGTACAGTGGTACCTCGGGTTAAGAACTTAATTCGTTCTGGAGGTCCGTTCTTAACCTGAAACTGTTCTTAACCAGCTAATGGGGCCTCCCACTGCTGCCACGCCACCACCACACAATTTCTGTTCTTATCCTGAAGCAAAGTTCTTAACCCGAGGTACTATTTCTGGGTTAGCAGCGTCTGTAACCTGAAGCATCTGTAACCTGAAGCATCTGTAACCCGAGGTACCACTGTAGCCAGAACAAACACATGACATAATCAGAAATCCTGCATTTCAAAAGTATTTTGTAGGCTGCACCCTTCCTTGCCAGATGTCAAATGCAATGGGTATATAGGGGGTGGAGAGCAGATGGAATTAGTGCAACGTATTGCTGGCCTATATATTGGGTGCTAAGTTGGCCATTCTAATGTAAAAAGGAGCAGTGAAAGAAAATGTTGGCACACAAAATAGACTTGGAGGAATCACTGCAATGGCACTCAGTTAAATAGTAACAGTAATGGAAGAGATCATATTAAGGCAATGGTATTAATATGATGGCATTTCCTTGTAGGTGGCAGTGAAGGTAGCAGACATCTAGCCCTCCACAGGTCATCCTTCCCCAAAATTTATAATACTGATAACACCACAGGTTGGGCAGATTGTCTCCTTCATCTTAAACAGTGACTCTTTTTAGAATGAGGTATGGAGAACAGCATGCAGCACTTGTAAAAATCAGTCACCTCATTCAATGATTCTTGGGAATATCTCCACTACTGGTAGCATCCCTAATGCAATGCATTGTGCATTGTGTCCTAGTGTAAGGGAGTGGCAAAGAGATTACTCAAATTATTTAATCTTCTTTCCAGTTCTCTGGTGTGGTTCTGTTTCTTTCAGGCTTTAGAGTCTTGGGGAAAATATATTACCTTTCCCTAAGATAGCCTCTGATGAAAAGTGCCCACAGGGTAATTATATAGTTTAGCCTCTTGGTGACATGGGGCTTAGCTTTATTCTGAATACAGTAAAGTCTATGCAGTCAATTGTTACATTCCTAAGAGGGACAACGGCGTTCTCATGTGGTTTCCTTATAGGTGTGCCCGCTAAGCCTATAGGTGTGCCCGCTAAGCCTATGAAACAACATATATCTCTTTCTCCACACTCTCAAAGCTCTGAAGTTTCTCTTCTTGTCCAGCTGCATGGACTTCCTGAGTTAAGTCCTTATCAAATTCAATGAGTTTATTTACTGTTAAATCCAGAGTTGCAACATTTGTAGCCAAAACATCAATTTGGCCTTGTAACTTTCCAAAGAGAACAAAAACTCTGTCCAATTTAGCTTGTATTTTCCCTCCTTCAGCCATTCTTGTAATGTCCCAAAACCCCCTCTAGAGGGATTTTGGTTACTTAATATTCCTTCCAGTTCAAATCCAAAAGTCAAGTTAGTTTGTATCAGTTCTTCCTTGTTTTCAACAAATTATAACCAAATTGTAACAAATATAACCAGCAGAGACAACAGAAACAAAGTTCTCTTTTTCAGTCTTGACAGCTAATTTGACAGCTGTCAAACTCTTCAATACCTCTTCAACAGGCTCTCTCGCGGATCACTCCTGGGTCCGGGGGGGGGTGGCACTTCAGCTCCCAAAATTAGCTCTTATCCTCCAGTAAGATTTCTTATACTGCCAAATCGTGAAATTAATGTCTTTTACCCAATAAAAAAGAAAAGATTCTCTCGACCTTAGTTAGCAGGTCCTTGCTTTAGATTATTTACAAGACGGGGAGACAGACTTCCTGTTTGCGCCTTCCCCGATTGTGCCTAATTTTTTTAAAAAAATTCTTTGCAAATCCAATTTCCGTACTACTCACGGGTTGTTGCTTTAAAATCCAATTACTCACAAGAAGAAGTCAGCGCTCTCCGGCCATGGCAATGCGGCTTCACTCTGCAGGAGAAGCAGTCGACTCTCAGCACCGCGCCGCTCACCCCGTCCCCAGTTCCGAAGCCTTTAAAAAGGCTCCTTCGCAGGTCGGGGGCGCAAATGGTGCCCGCCGAGTCACCAGGTTCACAGGCTTCACCGCCTGTGATTTTTAAGGGTCCTCGCATCGCCGCAGCGGGAAGACCCAAATCCTGCGGAGCCAATTCCCTCCGGAGCTCGGAGGGAACCCGCCATTCGCCGATGGCGCTAACCCGGAAGTCCCTGCACTATAGCACTGCTGGAAAGCACAGAATCTGTGCTTGTTTGGGTTTAGCCAATGGAGACAGGTGTGGTCTGTCATTTGATAGTGATGGTGGTAATGAAAAAGCTATGCACTTTGAAGCGGATCTGCTTTATCGGTTCTATCTTATGCTTATGTACTTTATCTTTTTCTCTCTTTGGTACTCTCTCCCTCTCTCCCCCTTGCTTCTCCCCTTTGGTCACCTCATTTCCTTCTCCCTAAGGCTCCTAGATTGCAGTCACTCCATCTCCTGCTCTGACTCTTGAATAGCACAAAAAATTCTTAACTGCATCAATTATTTCTAAATTAACTTTGCATCTGTGCATAGAAGTTAGCATATGCATATACTGTGGTTGTCTTTGCCCTCTTTTGTCACCTGTTCTGTTTAATAATTTCTTCTTCCCTGGTGAGGCACAAGTGTCCTCTTACCTTGAGGGCTCCACTATGGGAGACCTTGGAAGACCTGAGCCTTCCTGGTTTCATTGCAGTCACAGATAACTAGAGAAGGGCAGGCCCCTTTAAGGGGAGCATCATCTTGCAGCACATATGGTGCTGATAGTTAGGGTGTGCCTGGTGCTTCTGCTATGAAAGGGTTCTATCTCAGCTTCTTCCTTGCTGGAACAACTTCACAGCTCTGTATTTCCTCAAAGCCTTGACCTGTATCTAGCCTGCCTTCTCTTGTGCCCAGGCTGAACTTCACCTTGATGTATACCCTGGCTGAGCATTAACACACCACAAAGCAGGAAAATGAACCTCCTTCAGAATGGATCGTCACACAAATAGGGTTTTTAACCATTCATCTTTTCAGGCATATTGTAAACAAATATTGAAAGAATGCAGTGATTTAGAATGCAATAGAGTAGTCTGTGATTTATCCTCTTCTGTATTATTAAAAGGGTGGCAATTATTATTGCTGATGAATGAAACAAGGGAAATAAAGCATCAGAGTATACAGAAATCCAGGAACTGAAGAAGAGACCTTTTGCCGAAGGTTCACACAGACCATCCCAGATGACCTTGTTCCTTGTTTCTTCCTCTATTTTAATATAGCATTTTACTTTGAAATAAAGCCAAAACTACATGTAAGGGGGAGACTTTTGCATAACTGTACTACAAGATTGCTAAGTGAAAGAAAAATGGAAAAATCAGACTGTTGCATGTTGCGTGCCGCTCAATTTCTGATCAGCGAAAGACTTCATGGGTTCCAGCACTTACCTTGGGTTTCGTTTCCTTGTGATGAAGACCATGGGAGACGGTGGCATCTTTATGATACAATGTTTTATTTACACCTCTGAGCATAAGATGGAAGGGCCAGCAGCATTAACACTCCAACAGATCTTGCTTCCCCATTAGATTCCCAGGGGAATCCTCAAAGCCATAGTTTTGGATACAGCACACAGAGCAAGCCATGCCTCTCAGTCTCCTGTAAGGATAAGATGGAGTTAGTTTGTTGTCACGATCTAGATCTTGCCATTCCTTTCCTTACATCTGATATCCATAACAATTAAAACTGGTCATCACATACCTATGAAATTATTACTATTCCGGTGCTTCAGAGAACCCCTTTGAGTAGGTGTCATCCAAAAATATTTTGCCCAATGGATGTCAATGTTAATTTAAACACTGCAGATGTTAACCTAGTGATGCTAGTGATACAGGGGTTATTTAGAAAACCCTAAAATTTCTACTTGAATCTTTTCACCATTTCCCATGTCGTAATGAGCAACATTCCAGTTATGTATTGTCAGCAGACCGCATCTGACTTCAACATTTATCCTAAAAAAAGGTTCCCTAATTAGTCACCGGGGTTTTTTTTGCTTCAGGACAGGTAAGTAATTGCAACACAATAATTTCTATCTTCCCGTTTTAATAATAAATGAAGAAACTTGGGTGAAAATTATAATTACATTAGCATTCCCATAAGTGATATCGCTCCACCTCAAACATTGAAAATGATTAAGGACTAGATCATATTGTCTGGCTTCTCTTCTCAGTTACATTATTAGCATCCTGTCCTTAGCAGTAGTTTTGTTTCAGCCACAATCTACTCTTTGGGTTAGCATGGACACATTACAATCTATCTTAAGTGAAAAGCAAAGCATATCTATATCTTTCTATTTGTAAATCTGCATACATGAAGTAAGTATATCAAATTAAAATGAGGGCAAAAATCATCATTACAGTTTACCTGTTATATACAAAGCATATCATAACCTCATTAACACCTCTTGGCTACTTTGGAAGAGCAATGAATGACCAAATTCAAGTACAGAGAATTCTTCCAACAAAGAAAGCTTTGCTAAGGTTGCTGACATTTCCCCATACTTTACATAAATAAATGACTTTCAAGTCTAATATTTCCTAAATCTGCATTGCAGCAATTCACAAAAATTGTCCACCTCTCAACAAATGTTGTGTTGTAAAGCACACCATTCCTCTTTAAGTTGTCTTGCTTTAAAGGACAAGCGGGCGCTGTTTCTTAAGTCCTATGGACCACACAGCCATGCTGCAGGGATAGCACCAGGAGGGAGGCCACATAATGAGGGGGTATCCATCTTCATGCCTTTTAAGAGTGTCTAGCGATCCTGCAAAAAGGGCAGAGCACAGGAGAGTTGGACTGGAAACAGATGCCCAAAAGAACACAGTCCCCCTTCAGGCCTAACTAAGAGCTACCTGTGGCACTGAACCACGAGCCTTCACTGCTGCCTTGTGGGCTCCATGTTGGGTCCAAGGCAGCCCAGTTCCCCATTCCTCCCCACTTTGAGAAAATGCCTCCTCTCATCCATGCCAGCTCAGGACAAGATGAATAGACAGCTTTGCGTCTTATTACAGAAGAAAGCTTCTAATGCCGTTTCCATCTCACTGCCTAAATGTAGCACTCTAATCAGCTAATGGGGACAGGCGCGCAATCATTTAATTATCATTAAGAATTAATATCTGCTCATAGATGTAGACTGTCAGTTCCCATGGCTTTGTATAAATCTGTGGTGCAACAGCATCTGAAATATTCTGGACACCTCTGGTCGGCCCATTTCAAAAAGTATGTTGAAGAGTTGTGCAGAAAAGAGCAAAGGAAATCTTGCCCATGAGTATAGCTTAGAGTGCTCTGGCTTTGTGAGTTTAGAAAAATAAGGATTTACAGGGTGGGAGAGTAAAGGGGTTTGCACAATTATGCATGATGTATGAAGAAAGGAGAGGAAGAGCCTTTTTCTTTGGCTCTCATCTCATAATACTAAAGCCAATGAAATTGATGATCACTAGCTTTGGGACAAACTACAGAAAGTGCATCTGTACACAATCTATAGATAACTTGTGGAATTCACTGCCACAAGATATACTGATGGCCAGTACACAGCTTTAAAGGATGGGTTTAAAAAGGGATTAGACAAATTATTGGAGGGGTTTGTCTGTCATCTGCTCTTAGCCATAATATACAGTGGTACCTCGGGTTACAAACACTTCGGATTACAGACTCCGCTAACCCAGAGGTAGTACCTTGGGCTAAGAACTTTGCCCCAGGATGAGAACAGAAATCGTGCAGTGGCAGCACGGCAGCAGCGGGAGGCCCCACTAGCCAAAGTGGCACCTCAGGTTAAAAACAGTTTCAGGTTAAGAACAAATTAAATTTTAACCAGAGGTACCACTGTACAGTGGTATCTGTACAGTGGTACCTCGGGTTAAGTACTTAATTCGTTCTGGAGGTCCGTTCTTAACCTGAAACTGTTCTTAACCTGAAGCACCACTTTAGCTAATGGGGCCTCCTGCTGCTGCCGCGTCACCGGAGCATGATTTCTGTTCTCATCCTGAAGCAAAGTTCTTAACCTGAGGTACTATTTCTGGGTTAGCGGAGTCAAATTGCCTTTCCCATGGAGTGAGTTTCACCAGCAATTCTTCCAGGGCTGGCAATCCCTTCTTCCTTTTGGCATGGATACACCCTGCCCCACCCCTGCCTCCTCATCCTCTGGTGAACCCTGTGGCTGATGTGGGTACACACACCCCACTGCTGCCGGGGGGGCAGGTACCCACAGGGCGGGAAAGCTTGTCCACAGTGCAGGCATGGCAAGGGTGTAGCATGTCTGAGTAGGAGATGTGGTGGAGAGCAATGCACTCCTTGGGCCCAGATCTGCTGCCTGAAGCGACCTCCTCATCTCGCCTCATGGGCAGGCCAGCCTTGGACTGTCTTAACTGTTTGGATAGTCTGTTGGAGCCCCCACCTTCAAAATTTTACAAAGTAAGCTAGTGGATAACATCAAATAACAGAAGCAGAAAGAGTGGCCAAAAACCAAGCATCCATTCCCTCCCCCACAATTACTATATTCTCATGTTTGGTATATTGCACACTTGCAGAACTTGTGAACTATATAGCAAGTGTAGCCCACAGGTCATGCATGCCTATCCACCAGGGCCACAATGAAGACCCTGTTTTGTTAGCTGCAAAATGCCCGTGCACGAAAGGTCGGTGGTTCGAATCCCCGTGGCGGGGTGCGCTCCCGTTGTTCGGTCCCAGCGCCTGCCAACCTAGCAGTTTGAAAGCACTCCCGGGTGCAAGTAGATAAATAGGGACCGCTTACTAGCGGGAAGGTAAACGGCGTTTCCGTGTGCGGCTCTGGCTCGCCAGAGCAGCGATGTCACGCTGGCCACGTGACCCAGAAGTGTCTCTGGACAGCGCTGGCCCCCGGCCTCTTGAGTGAGATGGGCGCACAACCCTAGAGTCTGTCAAGACTGGCCCATACGGGCAGGGGTACCTTTACCTTTACCTTTAAGCTATTTTTGGATTGGGGAGTCACACACTGTTATAATGCTTTTCCACTGATTTAGTATATTTTCTTTGTGGAATTTAATTTTGTTAGCTATCTTGAGAATGCTAATGCAAAGGCAGGATTTTGAAAACATGAATAAATCAGATGGCTTGCTCTGTTCCTATATAATTCTACACCATCAAACAAGCGTTCTACATCTGCGAAGAAATGAGTGATGCTATTTGCCAAATTGGTAATAGTTTACCCAAAACACCCTGAAACCATTACTGGTTCTAATGTAGAAGTGTAGGGACACTGGTCTCCTGTTTGATTTAATGACCAAACTCAGTTAATTTTTTCAAAGAATAACTTTTGGAAAACCTCTAAGCAAACACTTCATAATATATAAGGAAGGCTGACACCACTCCTCATCTCAGAAAGATGGATACTGGCAGATGATGCAGAGAAGGCTAAATAACTTGGTGCTTCTTTGGCACTATTATTTACAAGATAATATTTCAAATGCAGAAACTGCATTTGAAAATTCATGATACTGGAATGTTTCCAGGAAAATGGATAATAGTAAATATGGTGTTGTAGCAGAAATGGAGTGTGTATGTATAACTACAACCCAGTCCATTTCTCTGACAAGAGTCAAACCTAATAAAAAGTGCTTGTTGTTTATTTAAAAGTTTGTTTACAAGGTTTAAAAGTTTGTTTTACAAAAGACTCCTCCCATAATTTGGAGGCTGATAGTTAACATGCAACTTTAAACCTCCTTTCTCCATGAGTCTTCCCCCCATCCTCACTTTCCACTCAATGACATGCTAAATTCTGCATCTTGCATATTAAATCATTTTAGGACAGTTTGATGTTGTTTGGTTTTCTGTGCTTTAGGAGTCCACCTCACTCTCAACTCACAGCACATCAGAAGGGGAAAAATACTGGGACATCCAAGGAAATACTAGATCACAGGATCCTGATGCAATATGACCCGTGTTTCTCAGCCAGATCCCTCTACTATTACCTACAGTAGGAAGTGAAAGCTGCCTCTCCCAGGGATCACACAACTTGCTGATCTTTAGTACCGCCTCCCCCCCAAAAGCATACTTCTATGGCATGAACCTTACAGGTGATTTCAGAGAAGAGGCCAGGCCAAAATGGTTGCTGAATAGTGGAACAGCTTCATTGCACAAAGAACAGTCTAAACCGCAGCATGACTCACACAGTGCCACCTATAGCTGAAGTAGCAGCATAATGGTTAACTCTACATCATGGAACCCAAGCAACCTACTGGCATGAGAGAGATTACAGGAACCCTTGAGATTGGCAAGTGCACACACTCTTGACCCCCAGCAGCCAAGTTTTATGAAATTTTATTAAGAAGGAAGGTAAGAAGGCAAGGGCACAAAGCAGGTTTAAAATAACAGGAGTGCTGTAGATCTATCTATGCTGGCCTCAAAAGTTAAAAACAGGTTCTCAGTCGACTGATGAGTAACAGAATGTAGATGGTTAGCTCTTGAGGGATGATGAACCAAGATGGCAGGGTGGTGGTGGCACAGACCACTTTTAAGGATTCTATTCCCTGTATTGGATTGACAACTGCTGTTTAGTGACCAACTGGAACCCACACCTGGCTGGGACTTGGGAAAGATGTTAGATACCATCTGGGGTAGAGGAAAGTGCTGGTGAAAATTGTCACCCAGATCTTTCCATCTCCCTGCTAATCTATAACTTGTGGACTTGGAGACATTGCAGATATTACATCATTGGCTTGCTCAGTCTTAATGGAGGGAAGGACTTGCCTTGCTTAGGATTAACGGAGAGCAGAAGACCAGTGCTTTTTCATCCGATGATACCCATTAACTTTATAAAGGTCCATATAGCAGCAGTTTGAGCATCATACAGTTATGCTTGCCCCACTTCTCTGAGACGTGAGAAGTTCCAGGAACTCTGCTTTTACCTAGCCAAATGTTCAAAGGCCACCAGAAATTGTTGATATTTCCCATATTTGGCTTTATTTTCAAATATGCAGATTGAGCATACGGAAAGGCACAGCTTAAATGTCCACTGCTCCCACATCAATATCCTGGGAAAGACAGCAAGCACCCCAAAATTCTGTTCATTCTCTGACTCAAACTGCAGTCTTTCCGGGCAGACAGGCTCAGGTTATAAAAGCCCCAGCTGAGCGAATTGAAGAGAAAGGCATGTCCTCTTTCAGGTATGTCCTAACAATTAGTTCCTATGGAGATGCATCTCCTGCAATTTGTGTAAAAAGCATACTACTAGGCCATTTTACCAGGTTTCCAGCAGTAGTATTTCTGAGTGGATCCATTAGCCAAGTCCAGTACAAACCTGCAGTACACAAGAGCCTCATTAGAACAGTGTATGGACAGTGATTATAAAGCAAAGGGAGGTCAAATTGGCAAGAGGCAAGAGGCTCAGGTATGCAATAATTCTTTAAATGTGTGTACACAGAATATCTGAAGCTTCTTAACCTCCACACTGAATATCAAGGGAAATCAACAAATGGCAGCAATCTTTCTGCTGTTTAACCAAATTGAATGAAATATGCAGGCACATACAGTAGATTGAAACCTATCAAGTTTCAGACAAATAGATGCAGAGGTTTTTAATGTAAGCAAGCTTTACATTTTGAGGTGTTTTGTTTTTTTAAGGCTTGCCTATAATCTTTTGAATTTTTCAGCAGAATTCAAAGAAATTTGGAATGGGGGTGGAAGAAGGGGTTAGATATTTGTTCCTGCTCAGTTGATGCTAGCCAACCATTTCCTTCTACATTGCATTACTGAAAGCAGAGGGGAAAAGGAGTGTCCAGGTAAAATGATCCCTTGGTTGGAAGCAGAGCTGTCAACCATAAAATTATACCTTTCTCCCTCCTACTCTTTGGTGCTTTCCTTACATAGAGAGCCTGCAGAAAAATCTATCAATTTTCACACATTTGCTGCCTGTGTCTCTGTGCCCTTCCAAATCTCTGAATTGGTCTCAAATGGGTTTCTGAACAGCCCAATTTGGCTTGGATGACTCCTGAATCTCCTGAATCTTTCTGAGGCAGCTTGCTTCAGTTCTTGGATTCACCTAGACTGAATGCTCACCTCTGGCACATATCACACGCAGAGGCCATTGAAAAGAGGCATTATACTATTGGCTCATGTTCAGGTAATTCCTATATCCTCTTTCACCTTCTACTTCTGTGCCAGCATTTAGCCATTTAGTGATGGCATTTATACCATGCTCTGCAAAGTTCAGCTGCAGAGCAGAGCGGATGAGCTGCTCCCTGCAGTCTATGTCCATATGTTCTTCTTGTCTCCTCAATCTCCCCCCACGTTTTTGCATTTGACCCCTTCTTGTTGTAACACTGTAGAATCTAAGAGGAGCTATGGTAGGCCAGTCCAGATGTTCATCTGGTCTAGTAAGTTGTTTTTTATATTGTTTTTAGTATTGTGTTAATGTGTAACACATCCTGGGACCTGAGGGAGAGGAGCAGCAATCAATCATCATCATCATCATAGTATTCAGTTTCCAGCTGAATACTGGTAGGGTAAGAAAATAGCAATGCTATCCACATTCATGTCTAAGCATATGGTATTTTGAAATATACCTTATACTGTATTCAAATGTATTCTGCCTTTATTTTGTTGTTATTAGCCAATATATCAATTTTATTTTTTTGTGTCATTTCGATTTAGATTTGTTTTAAAAATCTGTGCTCCAAAGCACTTTGCAGTGCCACTCAATTCTGTCTCATTGCTGTTGTGTGTCTTACCTAGTCCTTAATTAGGATGAGGCAGAACACCAGAACCTGAGCGGAGCAGAGAGTTCAAGAAGTGCCACAGAGGAAACAAAGCAGATACTTTCCTCCCAGATATCATTCACTCTGTGCATCATAGGTGGTTCTTTTCAGCCAATTAGAGCAGCGAGAAACCAGTGTGGATTACAGCTTCCTATATGTATGAGCTGTAGGCATTCAGTGTTCAGAATTACACTTGATTGAAAAAGTATGGCTTAGGTAGCTGCTGACAGTCCAGTATCTGTTGTCGGCACCCGCTTGCCTAATTTCCATATATTTCCGTCCCCCCTTGGGCCTTGCACGTCAAAATACGTTTTGATAGGCTTAAACGTAAATTTACTTGATGGCACTATTTGTTAGTTTTAACAAATCCCTTGAGATGTCCTGTGCATTCCTGCAAAGCTCTGCATCGCAAACTTCTTCCTGATCCCAGTGTAAGGCTGTTTCTATTTTCAGAAGGTCTCCTTCTTGCGTCTGTTTGGCTGGCTAGAATTATAAGTGCTCAGAACAGAGCATCCTTTCTGTATCCCGAACTCCTTTCTTCCTTCCCAGCTAGACAAGAAAACAAATACTGAGAGCAGCACGTGCGCAAGCGTCGGGTGCTCCTGCTGGATCTGCCTTTACGCTCGGCTGCCCAGCTCGGACGTGCGCCCCCCGCCGTGTTTGGATGATACCTTTATTTGCAAAGGCGAAGAGGCAGATCCAGCCTTCCCACCCCACCCCCCTCTCCGATCTGAAACGGACATGTCTTTAGCCATCCGCTTTCCTCGCCTCCTCATTGTTGCACGCGCGTTACGTCGTTGCCAACAAAGGCGATGTGGCAAAACCACACACAAGGGAGATAAATGATCATAGCAGTGAGGAAGGAAAAGCCCGTCTTGCGATGTGTCACACATCCATGAGGGATGCTTCTGCCTGGCTTTTGCATAACCCTTTTGCATAGCCTCCTTTTTTAAAGGAGGAAGCGCTGGAGAACCGGGGGGCGCCGAGCGGGAAGGGAAGAAGACGCATAGCCGAGAGCGAGCGAGGGAGGGGGCGGCCGGGGGCTCTCGCTGCCCTTCTCCCACAGAACGACCTTCCCAGCGGAAGGAGCTGCTGTGGGTGCGCGGTGCCAAGAAGGGGCCGTGAGAAACCGAGGGGGTGGAGGCCCCTCACAAAAGGAGACCCCTCTGCCTGCGCGCTCCGTCAGCCTCGGCTCTCCTTCTCGCCCACCCCAGCCCTGCCGAGCGGCTCCGACTTCCTCGGCGAGCGGGTCGAAACCGCGAGGCTTCGCTGCAGGGGGGTGGGGGGGTGGGAGGCGAAGCGGGAAGACCGCGGCGACACCAGCCGGCGTCTTCCACAGCAGCAGCAGCAGCAGCAGCAGCAGCGACCCCGCGCGCGCCTCACATCGCCACCAGCAGCCCAGCCACCCTCTCCCCCCCCCGCTCGGTCGCGCGCCCGCCGGTCGCGCGCGTGCGCGAGCCCCAGGCTGAGTCCTTTCTCTCTCCGTGTCTCCCTCTCCTGCTTCTCTCTCTCTCTTTCTCCGAGCCTCCTCCATCCAGCACCGGCGCCGAGGATGGGCAGCGAGAGCGCGCGCAGGAGCAGCCCCGGCTCGGCCGCTCCCCCCTGCGCCCGCTCTTGCTCATGCTGCTCCTCTTGCCCCGCTGCCCCCAGGGCGGCGCCTCGGCTGCGCTCCCGCCTTTTCCCACCGAGGACGGGTGAGTGAAGGAGTGGCTCCTCCCTCGGAGCACCTGCTCTAGCCGGCGAAGGGGGTGGCGGCGGGGGGCGGGCGAGGGGTGCATTTTGGCGCGCTCTCGGTCTTCGGGGCAAGTGGCGGGCGGCTGCCTGAGGGGGACAAGTCAGTCAGTCAGCGGCATTCCTGCCCCGCAGAGAAAGGGAGCCGGCTCGCCTTTGGGCAGCCCCTCATAGCTGAGGAGACCGTCTGAGGGAAGGAGAGCGAGAAAGGGAGCCTGTTCTTGGGACGAGGATAGAAACAACAGCTTCCCAATCTCCTCGGCTCCAGCGCCCCAGAACCCTCCAGCGTGGTTTTCGAATAGCACGTGTCCCTCTTGGCCTCTGGGGTCACTGGGCACCCAGGAGGCATTTCCCTTCTTCCTCTCGCTCATCCTTTTTTTACCCCTTTTGAGTCCTCAGCGCAACCGAAGAGACCTTTCTCTGAGAGCTGCTCCTTTCAGAGCAGCTATTAACTTTTCCTGATTTTTGGGGTGGTTGTTTCGAAAGAGAGAAGTGGGTGAAGAGGAGCTGTGGAGGTTTCCCCCCCTCGACAGTCCCTTCATGCCCTTGCAGGCTTCTCTCCTTTCCCTCCTCCTCCTCCTCCTGCTCCTTGCCGTACAATGAAGTCTTTAAAAGAGATTCCTGCTTGCCCGCTAGCTGGCTGGGCTCGCGCCAGGAGTTCTCCACGGGAGCGCTGGACCATTCCTCGCGACTGAGCAAAGAATGCCATCTATGCAGAAGAAGAGGGCACCCTGCACACCTGGCTCCCCAGGGCTGCGGTGATGTGATTGGGGGTCATAGGTAAGCCGTTAGGATGCTCTCAGGGCGAAGGCAGGAAGGAGACGCCAAGAATGAATGGCCAAAGCACCCCACCCCTCTTCTTAGGTCTCCTTCCAGATGGGAGAATGGGGATGTTGCATTACTGAAATGCCTTTTTCCTCTTCCCCCTCCCTTTATATCGCTGTAGGCTGTGTAGTATTTTCAGACTATTTTCAGTATTTCAGTAGTGCTCTGTGGAAGGGTTGTTATGACAGCAGTTTCTCTCTCCACTCACCCCCCCAACACCCCATCATTACTTTATAGACAGCATCGCTGGCTACACTAGAAACATAGGTTTTTGAGCCTGTTGCTGAAGTAACTCTGCAATCTTGTAATCTTTGAAATATGAGCATACACACACACACCTGAGTCAGTGTTTATTGTAATAATGGTTCTGCTGAACTGAAGAAATTGGAGCATGTAGTAGTAATCCTACTATAATTCCTATTTGGGTTTTCGGTTTTCAGTGCATGTGTGTCTGTCCAATATGACAAAGGGACTTTTCTTCATTTATACTGCAGCAGCATAGATTTTGGATTATAGGACGGAATGCTTTAAAAGCACACACACACCACATTCACACACAGTAAGTTTCACAGGCACAGTGAAATGTCTTTTTGAATACTGGTATCTACCTAGAAACCAAGGTTGTAGCACTTGATTTGTGAACCTGTGCTTGATTTGTGAGCACTGACAGTAACTTTTGAGAGCTCCTGGATTGCTGAAAACTAGGTAGTAATTGCTAATAGTTGAAACGTTGTTGGTAGTTCAAAACTATCAGTTCCATGGGTTTTTATGGCAATGAGTCAGTCTGTCATTACTAGTAATGGTTATGTCATGGAGGGTTTGCTTTTCTATCACCATATTAAGCTGTAGCTCAAAAGCTATTGCTCTGATTTCTCTTCCCCAAAAAAATATTTTCAGAAAAAATATAGCATTTGTGGTTCATTGTTCTCTATTTTCACACGCGACACCATTGTATGCATATATATACAAATGCTACATTTGTGGTTCCTTGTTTCATCTTAACCTTCACCTTCCCCCGCCCTTTTAAGGTAAGCATTATTTCATTAGCCACATGTGAAGGGTTGTAACTTAAACATAGAATTCTACCTCCCCCTCGTTTTAAAGGCTTTTGCATTTGTACCACTTCAGCCTAGACCTATGAGAAGTTTACCTCCATATATTTAGAAACCTTTGTTCTATGGAGAATAGGAAAGGACTACAGTACAATAAAATAACTAGAGGAAGAAATAAAATGGAAAATGCAACACAGTGCCTTTGTTTGCAAAAATAAAATAAAATAAGTGTCTAATATGTTCACCATAATATAGGGAATGAAAAATTAAGTAGAATAATTGCTATGTACTAGTAATAAAGGGAATAAAATAAGAAATAATTGCATCTATAGACAAAGAAGAATTCTGCAGACTTGCCTTAGTACAAACACTGGTTAGATAAAGTAATTTATTAAGAAATTGGAATTAATTGGAACATTTGTTATTGGATTGTACATTACATTAAAGCAAATATCAGCTGGATCTTTTATCCCTTAAACTGAACCAACATCATGAACAGGCACCATGATCCATGTAGCAGCAGTTGCTTCAGATACCTTACAGTTTGACATAAGCCTGTTGCTGCTGGTTCAATAAAACTCTGATGACGGTGCTTAGTTAGGAAAACTCCAGGCACTGGACCCAATCTAGAGATCCTCTGTGTGTGACAGGTGGCTGCATGCCTGCATGCTGTTGTGCACGAGGGCTCTCCATTTGCACCCACCATACAGATAGTTAGCTCCATTGGAGACTAAGGCAGGACTAGGAGAAACAATTTTAATTCATTGATCCCACTTCTTCAAGCAAATGCCAGCCAACCTACTGTTAAGAGATTAACATACGCAGGCTTAATTCTGCAAAGATCACTGATATGACGAAACAGCCTTGGATGCTGAATAGAAAGGTTTAGCCCCCATCCACAAGCACATTTTAGGTATATGAGATGCACTCATTATGGTGACCTGCACCCAGATTGGTTTTGCCGAATCAGCATGAAATTCTAGTATGCCATCTATACCTGGGGAATATCTGCACCAGAATAATCACTGACGGGGTGAAGGTGAATTTTAGCATAGACTGAGTTTAGGATAATACTTCAACACAGGTATATGGAAGATGCTTGGGGCTTATTGACTTTTAAGAAGGATTGGGCTGGCAATTCATACTTCTGTGTGTGTTCTTTATTTATATACCTTGGATTTTGATTTATTAAAACAAAATGTCAAAGTTCAACAGTATATGCTTATCTCGCTTTGGCTTTGTAACATCTCTGTCAAGGTAAGAAGTTAAGTCGTCCAAGGCCAATGGCTGAGCATTATGGCTGAGTGGATGGCTGAAGTAGTGGGGTGGGTGCTCAATCATCTCACTGGTTTATAAATGTGTATGACTAAATTGGTTAATTTTACCTGCAAGGGGGTGGGGAGGAAGAAATATGCTGGATAAAAGAGATTTCCACTCCTAATGCTCTTAAATGATAGTTTCATATATCTGAAATATATGAATTATATTATTTCATGAAATAATATTTTAAGTACAGGGGGTTATATAGCAAAATGTATATTTAAAATAATACTATGAGAATTTACTGTGTTTTAAAAAAACTAGAATGCAGCTGAGTCCAGATGTTGATTTGGGGGGTGCGTTTTGGAAAATGCTACTGAATTCTCATCTGTGATTCTGTGTTAATCATATGCAATCAGTTGGTTGGAACAACTGAAGAAGATATTATATTGGAAACATTATTGAAAACATTAAAATGGTGTGATACAGGTAAAGATATAAACTTCTGTAATGAATTAGAGAACAGTGGCTGAAATTCTTCACTGAAAAAGAGGCAATGGAAAGAAAAAGTCCTTTCGAGGTTCCAAGGGCATGAAAAGTATTAATGTGATAACCAGAACAGACAACAATAAAGAATATAATGAAAATAACAATACTGTAATACTATATAATATTTGGAACTTTCAAGTGTTTAAGGGTCTTCTCAGGTTTTGTTTCAGCAACCCTTATCTCCAAAATGATTGCAGTTAGTACAAATTCTTGTTAAAGATTACATGAATTTTCACAAATTATTTGGCTGTGGGTTTTTTCTGCCTTTCTGTGTTTTTTCTCTCTGTACCCAGAGAGGATAACAACAAAGTTTTCTTTAAAACATGCATATATATTTTTTCTACTTAAATCATAAACCTTAAACATTTATATCACATTAATCATCTCTTTCAGAATAACCAATTTCAAATCACTTGGGATTTAATAGAATGGGTGACAGCCAACATTGTGCCCAATACAATTGGATTTTTCCTTCCTCTCTTGCTCCCTGCAGCCCCCCTGCACACTCCCCAAATCTGCTTGGGTGTGTTTGTGGGACCCCCTGAAACACATATGGGAGGGCACATGAGGGATTACAAGGAGGGGAAAGTGTAGGGGAAGTCATGTTGCACAAACAGAAATTAATTACACAATCAGGTGGACATCACTTACTTATAATGGAGCTAGTTTGGGGTTTTGTGGCCAATGATGTCCCTGTATATGCAAAGTGCATATATCCCCTGTTTGAGAGGCATTGATTCAACCTGTTAAATAAGGGAGACTTTGTAAGCTAAGACACTGAATCCCCCATGTTTCAGGACAGAATTTATGGGATATGGCAGTGGTGTCCAAACTTTTTTCAAAGAGGGCCACATTTGATGAAGTGAAGGTAGGATTGAAGTTGCTGAACTTTTTTAAGGATTTTATCCCAGGAAATAAACTACCACAGAGGCCGGATTAAACCGACCGGCAGGCCAGATTAAGCCCCCAAAACGGACTTTGGACATGCCTGGGATATGGAGACCCTCCATGGTCATGTGTTAAGAGTGCTTTGGAGTTCCATCTCTTTTCTTTGGGTGCTTAAGGAAGAAATGCAGATATAATGCTGTGGGGCATGGTCTCCCCTTCCCTGCTCAGTTCATTATCCCAAGCTTACAAATGTACCCTACATTTTCCATAAAGGTTGTTGTTGTTTAGTCGTGTCCGACTCTTCGTGACCCCATGGACCAGAGCACGCCAGGCCCTCCTGTCTTCCACTGCCTCCCGCAGTTTGGTCAGACTTATGTTTGTAGCTTCGAGAACACCGTCCACCTCCACCCTTCCTTTTCCCCTAAATATAAAACCGCAGAACAGTTGAGAAATCCTAAAACACTTGACAACACTTTTACAACTGTGCAATAAAAACTGCAACTAAAATAATAAAACTAAACAAATAAAGCAATGGAATAAAACTGGAAAATTCACCTATGATTCAGAAGAACAGATTCCTTCATATAACATAAGCCTGCAAATAGCTTGGAGCATGATGTCTGGTCCTTGCTTGGTAGCACTGACCATCGAGTGCTGGATTTGATGCAGCAGGAGTGGTGAGCAGGATGACATTGTCCCTTTCTATGAAGTTATCATCTTTGGGTCTTTCAGTGGTACTGAAACGTGGTTTGATGTGAGATACATTTCTTGTGACTTTGCAGATTCCTGTCCGTGCAGTTTCCATTGTGTTCATGTAGAGTAGCTTCTTTCACTAATGGCATTGGGCAGGCACCTTCAGTGTACTCCTTTCGACACTTGCTAAAAATGTTTTTGTTTTGGCAAGCCTATACAAACATATAGATTGTGGACATGTGTTTCAATCTGGTTTTTAGTTTATTGCTGATTGTAATTGTTTTTGAGTGTTTTACATAGTTCGATTTTTTTGCTACTAATTCTGTTATTTTATTCTATTTGTAAACTGTTTTGGGGTTTTACTACAATCACTTTGTATACAAAACTTGCTAAATAAATAAATAAATCCATAGCCAAGACCCACTTCCCAGGGTTCTAGACATGGTGTAGATCTGTGCTATCATAATTGAGCTGTTTTGCTTTGCTGGACTTATATACTCCTGGTATTTTGTCATGATTATTTGATTAGTTATTTGAAATCCTCTTTTCTCATGTAAACGAGAGCAAAGTGTTGAGAGCTGATGATGGAGACATTCACACTGGTTTCACCATTGGTTTCGGTGGGAGTGTTTTAATTTAGCCCAAATTTGCTGTTGGTTTGTCACATTACATTGTAATTGAGGAGAGTATAAGATCAAAAAGGTTTGGCATTTCCCTTGCCACTACTCCCCAACTCCAACCATTTTTGTTTCTTATTCTGGCAATGTACTATAAGCAATTACAGTGGCATTGCATAAAGCCTGCACAATGACAATGTTATGACAGTATTAATCGACTACATCATGCACAGACATAAGGGATCTAGTAGCAATATTATACATGTCCATTAGGAATTACTCATGAATACTATTGTCCTTGACTTATGCTTGATGATTTAATAATTCCATCCTGCAACACCTTCATTCTAAACAAACTTTTTTGAAAGTAAGTTGCCCTGAAATCACTGGGGATTATTTCAGCTGATTGTTAAATAAATGGATAATCTTACTACAGTGGGTAAATGAAGACACCATTGCAGCATTTTAAAATTATTATTATTGCATAGGCTAAGTAAGATGATGAGGCACATCATTAATTACATGAATTTGAAGAGGTCTTGGTGAAAATCACAAATTTGGTATGTACTCTTACCAAGGTCAGGGACGCAGGTGGCACTGTAGTCTAAACCACTGAGTCTCTTGGGCTTGCTGATCAGAAGGCCGGTGGTTTGAATCCCTGTGATGGGGTGAGCTCCTGTTGCTCGGTCCCAGCTCCTGCCCACCTAGCAGTTTGAAAGCATGCCAAAAAGTGCAAGTAGATAAATTGGCACTGCTCTGGTGGGAAGGTAAACGGTGTTTCTGTGCACCGCTCTGGTCTCGGTGTTCCATTGCTCCAGAAGCGACTTAGTCATGCTGGCCATATGACCCGGAAAAACTGTCTGTGGACAAACGCCAGCTCCCTTGGCCTGTAAAGTGAGATGAGCACCGCAACCCCAGAGTCATCTGTGACTGGACTTAACTATCAGGGGTCCTTTACTTTTACCTTACCAAGGTCAATATACTTTTGCTGTTTCCATTGCTTCTCCTTTTTTCCTCTTTGTATTTTTCATTTTGAATGTACTTTTACATAACCAGTTTTCACAGAGAATGATGAAATAAAAAATCAGTTCTTTGAAGCATGCATTGATAAGTTAAATAATTCAAAACCTGCATTTCGAGAGTTCTAAAATAGAATGTAACAAGTGGCACCTACAACAAAAACTTACACTGTGTGAATTCTTGTGCAAGGTTATGTGCAAGTGTGGCAGAACAACACTAGTGTTTCTTCCCTTATTTTCCCTAAAGACTACCACCCAAGTTGCAAGTGAGGTCTACTTCACACACTGCCGAGCAGCCTTAGAGAAATTCATGTGGATGTCATGAAAGCATTGATGCCTCCCTTAAGACAGCTTCTGTGTCTATACCTTCTGCATGGCAGACAGAAATTCAACAAGTGTACTGATGGGGACATGATCATCTGTGAATTCTGCCTGTTCAGCTGTTAAAGTCATGGGGAATAAAATATGGCAGCCCTGCAGACTGATGTAATGTTATGAGAATAAATGTACCAGTTATGCAGTGACAGTTTTATTATATAGGCATTAATTGGCTGTGTTCAGATATTCATTTCGATTTCATCTGCAGCCTGTGAACTAGTGCCATGGCTCCACACTCCTCCCTCCCCTCCTCTACTAGTACATCAGCTTCAGGATAGAGATCATTGCTTACATTAACCCCAAATTCTTCATTGCATCCAAACTTAGGAACTCTAGCTTAATGTTGATTAACAAACCCATGTAATAAACTAGGATCTGATCAGGGCTTATTATTCTGCCATGTTACCCAACATTAAAACAGGCTTCTTACGGAATTGTAATGGAAAGTTAGGAACAACTTTTGCAAACTGAGTTTTCTAATGTTTACAGATTCATTTCCAGTCCTTTCTAGTAACTTTCCCCAGAATTAGAATAAGTAAAAGTGCCACTTGCTTTAATAATGAACTCAGGTAGTGAGTGCCAACAGGATTGTAACCCAAATGGGGAAACAAGGGGAAGGTACCAGCTCGACCAGTGCAACCAATTTGTCCAAATTCCAAAGCAAATGAGCACTATTTTGCCCAGAACTTTAAGAGACCTTTGAAGACCCTAAAGTGCTTTGAATGGAGGTTCTGTAGGCTACCTGATACCACTGTGAGATCAGTGGGTGGGTGACTCCAGCCACCTGTCAGTCTTGGACTTCGAGGGGTGGGGAAGATAATAATGTGACCTACTGGCCCAGCCCAGTTCCTTACTCCAGTCATATAGTATCCTGGATGAATTCATGGTTGGCTAGCAGAAATCCTGAACAGGAGCATTCTTATTATGAGGGGGAAACTACTACAACATGTAGTTTCAAGACCCACCTATGCTAGATCTGGAATCTCCAAGGATTAAACCCTCATCCCATATGGTCCTGGCCACCAGAAGCCAGTTCTAATGAATATGTCTTGAACTGCTTCTGGAGGATGGCCAGGCAGCTCTGGCAAGATGCCTACTTAGATGTGTTAAGGATTTTCTACTGTCTCAGAAAATGTAGTTGCACCTAGGTTAGAATACACAGATAAAAGCAATTAAATTAAAATTTCAACAAGACAAGACAAGAAAATAATCAAATAAAAAAATACATCAAAAGAACGTGCCAATATAGTACAATCACAAAAGAAGAAGCAGCAAACTCCTCCCTCCCCTAATTTAAAACACTCACAGAAATAGTCGGGTAGAAAAGGTTTTCACTTGCTGTTGACTAGTACTACATAAGGATGCCAAGGTTCAACTAAGGAAGGACAAATCTGTGAATTTTGGTTTCTCTCACATTGTTGTATTTCCAATTTTAAGTCCGCTTTTCCACATTCCCACATCATTGTGATGTTTAAAAAAAGAAGTTCTCATTAAAATTCACCAGCATTTTAATGCAAATTTCTCCTGATACACATTTTTTTAACATTGCTTGTTCAAAGAGAAGCGTGATTTTCAAAGCATAGCTGCATTTCAGTTTGTGTGTTGTTGTTTTTCATATTAATTAAAGGGTTTTGCACTAAAATGTGAAGCAGACCAAATTTCTTCCTTATGCTGGTTCAACCCAAAAAGATTAAAGATTTGTCAGTGCAATTCAAGTTCATGGAGCAACCACCTTCTGTCCCTTTTCCCTGTCCCCATGGACCCAGAAACTTACTGGTGATAGTGTTGGAGGCAGCAGCAAATACTGACAGAGCATATTCTCATGCCAGGGATGGGACTGAGACCATCCTATTGGCATAATTTCTGCCAGAAAGAATGCCATCTGAAAAAAGCAGCATCCCCACCCACCCCAGATTTATGAGATTAGTGGCTCCAGTCCATCCCCAGTTGGAGATGACACCCCTAAGACCACCTTCTGTCTTTCCTGTTGCCATTGGTAAATTGGTATGCCTTAGGGGAATAAGAATGGTAGTTTGGAGGCAAGTAGAATTTTGGGTACCATTCTCAGCTTGGTATGACTCACAAGGCTGTGAATACTCACAGTATTCCTAATATGAGAGACGTCTAGCTACGTGTCCCTTGGGCACAAGGTGAGTATTATCCAAAAGCAGAGTTATATCATATGTTCTTTACTTGAAACATGATATGTTGTTGTTTAGTCGTTTAATCGTGTCCGACTCTTCGTGACCCCATGGACCAGAGCACGCCAGGCACTCCTGTCTTCCACTGCCTCCTGCAGTTTGGTCAAACTCATGCTGGTAGCATCGAGAACACTGTCCAACCAACTCGTCCTCTGTCGTCCCCTTCTCCTTGTGCCCTCCATCTTTCCCAACATCAGGGTCTTTTCCAGGGAGTCTTCTCTTCTCATGAGGTGGCCAAAGTATTGGAGCCTCAGCTTCACAATCTGTCCTTCCAGGGAGCACTCAGGGCTGATTTCCTTAAGAATGGATAGGTTTGATCTTCTTGCAGTCCGTGGGACTCTCAAGAGTCTCCTCCAGCACTATAATTCAAAAGCATCAATTCTTCGGCGATCAGCCTTCTTTATGGTCCAGCTCTCACTTCCATACATCACTAGAAACATGATATACATACTAGCATTGTCCAGCAGGAGGAGGAGACACAAATCAGAGGGTACAAGTTTTGCTTTTTCTCCCCTACAGCACAATAAAGAGAATTTTGGTGGGCATTGTATGTACTTTCCAGCTTTCTAGAGCATTCCTTCCCTCATTAGTGTTTTTAAGTGCTGTTGAAAGCATGCGAGTGAAGCTAGAGTTTTGCCTTCATCACCTTGAGCTTCAGGAGTTGAGACAGTTAAGGATAAGATAATTGGAGTAACTTTTTGCTCAGTTACAATTTTTGAACACATATCTATATACTTTGTTTCTTTAAAATGCTATTAAATGTTTTCAGTAGAGACATTAGCAACACAAATATAATAGTGTGATCTTCAATATTTGAATCAGGGAATTGCAATCTCTTAAATACTTATTAACATATTCATAGAAATTAGCAGTTGTTGGTTTTGTGTGTGTGTGTGTGTGTGTGTGTGTGTTGCATTACTTGTTACAGGAAGCCATACAAAATGCAAAACAGGAATTTATACTGATGAAATTGTTGTGATTTATGTTATAGTGAACGCTCAAAATGTTATGAATGTTGGCAGGCACATGTAAATACTGACAATACTGGTTGAATTTTGTGAATATCAAAATTTAGACATTGACTGCAGCATATGCATATTCAGATAAGAATGAACAGATTTCCCTATTTATATGCCTCTTTCTTTCTTTCTTTCTTTCTTGTTTTGGGGGTTTGTTCTGCTCTTATCTAATTTAATGTAGAAAATTCTTAAAATTAATTCCAAAATTGGCACGTGGACTATTGGCCACAGTTTAGTTCACATCATTTTTGGTATTGCACTGTTTAACATTATTCTATACAATAAGAGTATTTGGGGGGGTGGTAACTGTTATATTTTAAGAGCATTATTATTAATCAGTATAACATATCCATTGCTTGTCATGGACTAGTTGGATGCAGAGAGGTGGTGGAAGGAAAGATGGCTTAGAGTCCAAGTTGTCTTGGTGGGACAATGATGAGTGGGCAGAGGGAGAAGAGGGAGAAGAATTGGAAGAGGAGGTTTTGGAAGCTGAAGGGGTTACAGGGCTTAGTGAGCTGGGAATGTCTGTGGCAGAGAAGTCCAGAATCAGAGGGAAAAGCTGAAACAGGGTAGGAGGGAAGCCAAGTGGCAAAGATGAGTCAGACTGGTGAAGAGTCACAGGTGTGACTCAGGGGGTAAAAAACTTCTATGCACTCACCTCCTGCCTTGCCCAAAGCAAAATTGCCTGGCAGCAGATATGGCAATTTCTATGTTAGATTATCTGCCACCACCCATTCCACGCCATACATGCATGGTAGAATTGCCTTGCTAGTGTACTATTCTTCACATGTTTACTAAGTACTATTTGAGAGCCACAACAGCAGCAGCAAGTTTGAAAAATATTTTGCTAAGATCCTGCTTCTCCATCTGCACTACTAGATGCTATCAAGGTAGGAATCCTCGCCAAAGGAATTTATTATTGTTAATGTTCAAACATAATGCTATATCCAACTAAGTCCCTTTAAAATCAATGGCCTTGTTAATCACAACTAACTTGAGTCCATTGATTTCAATGCGTCTACTCTGAGTATGGCTTAGTTGGACACAACCCACAGAGAGTAAGTTACACATTTTACTCTTTTAAACATTGTAACAGTACCCAAAGCCTCAACCCTCTTGTCACTATGTTTGCTAGAGGCTTTGTTCCTCCATAACAGCAAGGAACAGAAACATCACCTGAGGTGTGCATAAATCCAAAAGAAAATGGTTTCACTGAGTTGATCCAGATGAAATATCTGGATCAAAATGAAATATCTTCTCAGGTTTACAAAATGAAATATCTTCTCAGGTTTACTCCTCATAAGGTTTCTTTTGCTTTAATAACTATCTTAGAGACCTGAGGTTGAGTATTGAGCCTTTGCTTGGGCAGTCTTGCCCACACTGACTATTGCCTCAAGGCACTTAATTATTAGGAGGAGAGCTGATCTCTTGCTCTTCACTTTGAGATACTGTAGGTCTGGATTCTATGTGCTCAGACTAAAGTATTAAAATACAGGTGGTGGTGGCACTACCATCTGTAAATTACACCAGGGGCATTTCAGCAGTCCTTAATCCATCTGAAACTGAAGCTCTTTAATTGGCATACGTGCTTCCCTTCAGTATATCTTTCTGTGGCATGCCTGGCATTTGACCTTTTCCCTCAAACTACTTCATAAACTGTTTAGGATGGTTGTCATTTTATTTGGTCTGGTGTAGACTTCTTTATAGCAGAAACATTTGAAATGAATAAAATTATTTTCAAAATAATGTTGATTATTATATGTAGTTAGAAATGTGATTAAAATCCCACAGTAGGGGTAAAATCTATTTATTTTAAAAGTAAATAAATTTATAAGAAGTTCTCTGAACAGTGAAGAATATGCTGCAGATAATTGTTAACACAAAGAAGCATTTAAATCAGTGATAACATGCAGTTTTAATCTCTGTTGAAATCAGAAATTTTCTTGTATAACAAGAAAAGGTTAGCCCGTTAGAAATAGATTCTGTATAGCAAATGAAATATAAATTATGTATTTATTATCATGGGCTCTATATTTCACTCTAAGACTAGCAAGTCACCTATAGACATTAGGCTTCATATAACAGTCCACAAATAGTGTCTGAATTTGGACAGTTTCAGAGAAGCTTTTAATGCAGATATATTATTTTGAGGGGACGCAGGTGGCACTGTGGGTTAAACAAGAGCCTAGGACTTGCCAATCAGAAGGTTGGCAGTTCAAATCCCCGCAACGGGGTGAGCTCCCGTTGCATGGTCCCTGCTTCTGCCAACCTAGCAGTTCGAAAGCACATCAAAATGCAAGTAGATAAATAGATACCTCTCTGGCGGGAAGGCAAACGGTGTTTCCGTGCGCTGCTCTGGTTTGCCAGAAGCGACTTAGTCATGTTGGCCACATGACCCGGAAGCTGTACACTGGCTCCCTTGCCCAATAAAGCGAGATTAGCGCCGCAACCCCAGAGTGGGTCACGACTGAACCTAATGGTCAGGAGTCCCTTTACCTTTATTATTTTGAGAGCATATATACAGGATCCAGGTGAACATGAGACTAATATCCCTTTGCTCCTTTGACTGTTTTGTTTTTTAATAGGGCTATCATGGCTTCTTATGTAGCAATGTGAAGTAGACCCACTTTTGACAGCACTTTCTAGAAGGGATGTCATCTACTTGGCCACCTCAACCAACATTTCTACATTGCATTATAATAAAAGGTTCATGATTGAACTAGAAGATGCAATTTTGACTTTTTTGCTTTTAATTTGAAAATGTCACAGTGATATAATTTTCTTTTGCTTTCCTTGAGTGTTTATTGCACTCAGCAGTTATGATTTTTCGCCTTGCTGTGCAGCTTTGTAAAATATTTATTTTCCCCTCATAATAATTAATTATACAATTAATGTTTTCCTTGCCCTCTAGAATATGCTGTGCCCATATTATTATTTGCAAACTGTGAGGTAGAGCTTTAAGGGAGCCATGGTCAGAGTATTTGTTGTGGAAGGCATTCCATTAATTCCATCCATACCATGTATCATCTTGTCATTGTTTTCCTTATTTTGGTAATATTTGGATACCAAAAGTACATGGAGGGACACAGGAAAAGATGTGTATTGTTTGACATGGCTTGCTGTTCTAACTGGGCAGGGCTTTTCCCTCTTTTTACATAGGAGTACTCATTTTCAGCATGTTCTTGTGCAATCACATCTAGTTTGTTGCTAAGCCACTGGCAAAGGTTGGAGGAATGACTGAAATATTCTGTGGTGGCTGGTAAGCATTTAAGCATCCCAATTTAAAATAAATAATTGCAGGGCTCCTTCTCTTTTCTTTTCCAAAATTATTTGACATTGCAAACCTGCAATACTTAGCGTTTGCCCTGTGTTTTATGTGACAGGTGGGGAAATGCAACCAGCCAGAAATTACCAGCTTTTCACGGATCACCTTGGCATACGGAAAGGGCCACCCACCTGTCAATCACAAAGTATCATATAACACCAGTAGATTGTAAATTTTATCTGTGACTTGTATTCAAGTTGGAGCTATAAAGGAAGTATCAGGGCAACAGAAAAATGTGCAGAAACTCCAGAAGCACTGGATTTTGCATGCAAAAGAAGAATCATGAGTGCACATTGCAGGACCTGCAGTTTGAACTTTCCCATACCTGGCGTCATCAGGCACTGTAAAGGTGGGTGTGGCTCACTAGCAATAGCTTGGCAGGCCAATCTTTGAGGTTTGGTGTGGCTATTAGAAGAAGAGTTTGGATTTGATATCCCTCTTTATCACTACCTGAAGGAGTCTCAGAGCGGCTAACATTGTCCTTTCCCTTCCTCCCCCACAACAAACACTCTGTGAGGTGAGTGGGGCTGAGAGACTTCAGAGAAGTGTGACTTGTGGTTCAAGGGCCCGACCCCCGCTTAGTGGAATGAAGACACCGGACACGTAAGATAAGGTTAATGGGCAAGAAAAGGCCACAACTTTATTGATTACAGCAAGTGAAAAGGTATTGGCTTAGGCATTGGCTTAGGCATTAGCAATTGACTCCATCCATTTGGAGAAGGGTGAGTGTAAAACAGGGGGGTTTATTCACCAGTAGGTGGAGCCTGTAGATGCTAATTCAACTATAAGCTCTCCCCTGATGTCACCGAGGGTTGTGCCATGGCCCCCCGCCACACAGGCATTGGACAGTATCCATGACCGCCGGATTCCTTTAACGGAATACCCAAAAATTGAAGGCGTAGGCGATGGCCACACCTAGCCCTTCCACACACCACAAACACATTCCAATGCCTAACCTACCCACCAATACCACAAAAGTTGTGACGGTTGCTACAAGGTAGGCGAAAAAACCACAAAGCCTAATGCCAAATGGAAAAATTCCTACCAGGCCCCCCGGACAACCAGGGCGACCAACCTAAGGTCCATAGCAAGGCCAAGAGAGAAACTGGAACCCTGAGCTCTAAGGGAGTGGAGGGTGGATGACTCGCAACGGGCAGGTAGACAATGAGGCCGCATGGCTGGCGCAGCAGCAAGTTAAGCTGCCAACCACGCCCCCTCCGAGCTGCCCGGTTGGGCGCTCACCTGTGGGCGTGGTGTGCCAGCCAGGTGAGTGGGTGGCAGGGGGCTTAACGCCAGCTGCGTGAGGCGGGCTTCGGGTTCCGCCCACAACCACTCCCCTCTTGCCAGGAGGAGAGTCTTTGTGGTTCGAGGGCCTGACCCCTGCTTAGTGGAATGAAGACACCAGACACGTAAGATAAGGTTAATGGGCAAGAAAAGGCCACAACTTTATTGATTACAGCAAGTGAAAAGGTATTGGCTTAGGCATTGGATCACAGCAATTGACTCCACCCACTCAGAGAGGGGTGAGCCTAAAAAGGAGGGTTTATTCACCAGTAGGTGGAGCCTATTGATGCTAATTAAACTATAAGCTATGTAGCCTGCAGCATATTCACTTGCAGGTTCTAGAATGTGGAAGGTTTTATTTAGACTATACAGAACAGGATGATTAAACCTAAGTGTAGCAAACGACAGAAACCCCTCTGTATGCAATTTCATTAAATCACAAGTAGATGCCTTCTGTCTACACAACAATAATAAAAGATGCAATATTAAACTGAATTATTCCATAAATAAGTAGATTTGTTGTAAATAACATGCAACTGTGTCTGGCTGAAAGCAGATCCTTAATTCTAATTATATCAAGTTGAATTATTATCGTTGAAGACAGCTAAACCACTGAATTAAAGTTAGGCTTTCATTTAAAAAAACAACACTTTTATGGGCTTGAATCTTGGCATATGAATGCAGCAGAAAAAATATATTAGAAAATTGTTATTAGATTAATGCAGCCTAACATATATTTTAGCAGCGATAATTTAAAAATTGTACTCCTTTGGGTGGCTCTTGCTGCAATACAGCAAAAAACAGTTCTTTCCTAATTTTGCTCTCTAACATTCTGATGGGAGTCCCAGTAACTGGAACTGGGTATGTCTGTAGCCTCAATACCTTGCAAATCTTTAGCATCAACAATCTTATAAAAACCTCAATGACTTTTTGCACATCTCTTTTCAAATTTTTGGCTATGAAGTGATTAAGAAATCCTCCTTTGTGTAATATCTTCTAAACTATTATTAGAAGATAAGGAAATGTCAGATCTCCATTGTGAAGTTCTTACTTCCCATTTGTCTAATATTTAAACTTTCTTTTCAATAGCTTTAAAGGGTCAGTGGTAGTGGAGAATGTAACTGATCACCCTTGATTTCACCTTTGGAAATCTGAGGCACATTTAGTTGCATTCAGTTTTGTTCCATTTTGCTTCTCCCGTTTGTCAATAGGTAAAACTTTTCAAGTTCCCAGGAAAACAGTACCTCCTTATGAACAGATGCCCTAGACAAGCTTTCTTTTGTGTGAATATGTTTCATTCAGTAAAAAGGGTGGTATAATGAACATGTCAGCTTAATTTTCAGTAAAAATGCTGGATTTCCTTTTGCTGAAATGAGAGCAATCACAGGAGTTATGAAAGGAGAACTCTGTTCATGAGCACTGGAAGTTTGATAACATGAAGTGCAATAGTGGGAAATGGTCAGGCTTTGAAGCAAAGGACAAAACTACTTTGAGTAAAGCAACTGAGCACTATGGAAGTTCCACTGAACAAGGAACAAACATATAGACATTAAATTCCGTACAATGGAGCACAACGCTTTGTCCAAAACATTGGTGGCTGAATTAATACATCTTCTCTAGCTCTGCAGCAATACCAAAATGACATCACCACAAACTCCATATAATACAAGGGAGGCACATTTTTTTTAAAAAAACCCTAAATGTAATGGTATGATCTAATATTTTGTTGGTTTTGTGGGATGAATAAATATAATGATGAGGAATAATATACATTGCAGAACATTTTCCTATGATGTGCAAAGTTTCAGGGACTTTCCTACATTAAACTAAAAGAGAAAGTAAAACAATATCACTGTCATAAGGAGGGGGAAATAATTTGTGCTAAGGACTCATTAGCACCCTAAAGCTATAGTATAATTTATTTAGAAATAAAGGTGTACATGATTGGGATTTAAGTCCCTGTCACCCAGTAGCTCTGTGTTCTCTGAGTCACCACTTAGTGCTGAACCATATAGAGACTGCAGATTAAAGCAGAAGTCACCACCCACCCTTTTTGTTCTCAGGTACCCATATATGTTTATTTTAGGGAAAGTTAAGTTATTTGAGCTCATCTTTTAGTAGAAAAATGGCAAAAATTGAAAGGATTAAGTATATTTCCCCCATGTAGTGGCCTTTACAGTCAAATGCAATGTGTGGGGCAGTTGTGTCTCATTTTTGTATAAGTTTGCCTTATTAATGTAGTATAAAACAAGGATGAGGGTCTAGTTGCTACACAATCAAAGGCGTTCACAAGGAAAGAAACAAAATCCAGCCTTCCTCCATCTTGCCTAGCTAAGTTGTGCTCTTTTAAGTCATATTTTCCCCAGCCTACCTTTAGTACTGGAAGTGAGCCAGGCAGGGAGAAAATGCCATAAATCTACACAGCACAGCAAGGTGTGGTGAAAGAAGGAGCAAATTTAACTCTGTTTTCTCACATGCTCATTTTGCAGTATAGAGTAGACCCCTATCCCTGCTTTATAAATTAACAATACAAGTACGCGTTTTAAGATTTATCTTAATTTGCTCTGCACATCTAGTTTGCAGAGTCTGAAGATCCATTTTGCAACACAGAAACCTTCATGTGTTTAATGACTGCCCACACAGTGGCCTGTAATTCATACCACACCTACAGCTGACATGAACAGAACATTTGCAAAAGGCTTATGCTTCTAGTTACCTTCAGTTAATTTGGCTGGAGTGTCATTTTCCTGAGATCAAAAAATTGTGCAAGATGCCTTTTGCATTTCATCAAATTAGGACATGTAGTTTCCCACAGTGGTATTTTGAATCCATTTTTGTTCGTACCTTGCTTTTGTTAAATCAGTAGCCACTAAGACTTGCTTTTATTACGCATCTAAGTCCATCAGAAAATGACTGCTAATTATTTCCCTATGTCCTAGACAGGTTGAAACTGTCACTTCTGTTTAGAACATGCAAATGCTCCTTATTCACCTAACTATAATGGAACTGTCAAATTATGGTTATGTCAGACCAGAGCCAGGACACACCAATTCAGAAGATAGAGTCAGAAGAATCTGTTTATTCTTATTTGTATCTACTGAACTCAGTGCTTGCTTTGTATATTGCTATTTCATTAGAAGTTATGGTTTTAATTATACTTGTAAACCACGCTGAATGAAGTGCATGCATTAGAATAGTGGGGTAGAAGTTTGCATTTAAATAAAATAAATGAACTTATTGGAGGATGGGAGTAAAACTTAGGAGGAAAGGCTTGGTAGGCCAAGATAGAAATGAGATACTAAACAGAGTTCAAGAGGCAAAAACCAAGGCATTCAACATCATGCTATTACAAAAGTTCTGTCTTCTGCAGCATATCAGCTTGTCAAGCAGAACAACCCCCGTCCTGCCATGTGCTGTTCTAGGAGTTCTCACTACCCCCCCAGCCAATTTTAGGAATCACATGGGCATATTTTGTTTTATTATATTTCTATGCCACTTTTCATTCAAATGAATCCCAAAGCAGCTTACAAAGACTCTCCTCCCTGGAAGAGAGGGGAGTGGTTGTGGGTGGGAGCCCGAGCTCCGCCCCTGGCCGGGGGCCTTAGCCCCCGTCCCTCCTCACCTGGCTGGCGCCCACGCCCACCGGAGGCAGCCAACCAGGTGTCTCCGGGGGGCGTGTTTAGCAGCTTAATGCTGCGGCTCCAGCTCCGCCTCCTCCTCAGTCGTCATCGTCCCACAGCGAGTCATCAGCTAGGAGAGTCATCACAGAGAAGAGCCATGAGGTTTGGAGTCGGGGGGGGGGTCTGGTTCCTTGCATGCCTTTTAACTTTAAGAGGCTTGCGTGCGCTCATTGCTTTACTGCTTTTAAAAACCCAGGCATCCAGGTTTGCCTTGCTGTGTCCTCTTTTCCGTGTAAAAACCTACATTTAACCTTCTATTTCCCCCCACTCCTGGTGCTTGATTTGCTTGTGCCCAGCACGTGCCCCCAGCGAGGTCTGAGTGTGAGTGTGTCTCCATCTTTCTTTCTTCCTCGTCTCCTCGCTTTCCTTCCCCTGCCTCTGCCTTGGTGGCTGTGCGTTTTATTTTAATTTTTGGCCAGGATGCTTGTATGTTTTCCCCTCTATTGCCCTTGCCTGTCCAATTGCATGGCTGGTCTGGGTGACTGAGTGGGTTTGCCTTACATTTAATTTGTTGGCCAGGGTGCTTATGTGTTTCCCCCCTCCATTGTCCTTGAGAGCCTGTATGGGACAGCTAAATATTTCTGCATTGCTGGGGTTGGACCCGATGATCCTCAGGGCTCCTCTCCAATTTTAAGTCGTGTGTGTGTGTGTGTGTGTGTGTGTGTGTGTGCTTGCAGCGTGTGTTTGTGCCTGCCGTTTATTGATTATTACTCTTCTAGCGTGGGTTTAATTTACCCTGCCATCCCTTCCATTAGTACCACTTAAATCGGGAGCCCACTGTAAAATTTAAAGGCTGCTGGGGCTTGGAATACATTGTGCACTTAAACCTCACCCCTCTTGGTTTCTCTAAGCCACCCCCCCCCTTCGCTTGATGTTTGGGGGAAGAAATAAGGCAGGGCTTGGGGTGGACAATTCAGGGTTTATGATCAGGGAACCATTCCTCAGCACTGCACGTTTATACGTTTAGAATCTTTGAAGGTGTGCCTTTGCCTGGTTCTTGTCATTGGCTGCATTTGCCAGTACAGGCTCCCTAAAGAAAACTGCTTTTAAACAACAACAACAAAAAAGGTTTCGGCTTATAGTACCTTACTAAAAAGTCCAGGTTAACTCACGGTTTATATTTCCACTTCATTTTGGCTCACTATAAAGGACAGCTATTTTCCTTTTCTTCAAACTTTTTCCTTGCCCCGCATCTTCATTTTACTCCCTCCACCCCTCCTCCCTCCAAACTCCCCCCCCCACGCTTTCCTTCTCCTCCCTACACCCCTCCTCCCTCCCTACACCCCCCACCCTTTCAGGAAAGAGATACATCACATTAACCTTAAAAAAAAAAAGGCGTCTTTGGATTTCCCTTTGCTTCTTGCCTGAGTCATCACAGTTACCAGACAGGTTTTTCAACTGTTGGGCAGGCTTGATTGCTCTTTGAGTGACCGGCAGATTGTGAGGCATTGTCTTTAAGCACCTGGCAGTTCAGCAGCTCTAGTTGCATTGTCAGTTTAACTAACCAGCAGTTTGACCAATTGCAGCCTTTTGTCTATTTAAGCACCTTTATTTCCATCAACTGGTCTTGAGCCACCTTGTGGGCAAAAATTTACTTTCTTTGTTTGGCAAAACAAAAATTTTTTTTCCTTCCAGTAGCACCTTAAAGACCAACTAACTTAGTTGGTCTTTAAGGTGCTACTGGAAGGAAAAAAATTTTTTGTTTTGACTATGGCAGACCAACACGGCTACCTTTTTGTTTGGCAAAGTTTCCTTTGTTTGGTGTAAGTTTCCCCAGATATTCCCCTTAAGAGCAACCTCACCCCTCCTTTTCAGAGGGCCACTGGTGTGGGCCTGGAATCTTATTGATTTCCTTTTCTCTTAATTTGGCTGCAGCTTCTGAGCATCTCCTTGTAAGCAGTTATTTTCAATTCTGTTTGATTACTTGGCAATGCTTTGCGCCTAGATTTGCCTATCATTTAAAAGGGGCAACTTTTTATTGTAGGCAATTATCTTCTAATTCTGTTTGACTGCAGTTGGGGTTGCTTTTTGTATGGGATTGTTCCTTGGAGCCAGGTGCTAATATGTAGCTGAGCGCTGCTGCTTGAACTCTTGCTGGGTTGTGATTTAATAAATATAAATAAATACAAGCGGTGCAGTTAAGTGACGTATAGCTTGTTCATTTTGTCAGCAGTTACGTGGAGCAATTGATAATAGTAATTTCTACTCATGGCTATAAATCCATTGGCTATTAATTGAGATACTATCGATTAATAATTAATTCATCAACCGTGCTCTGAACTTTATTGATGCACAATAATTGTATACTGACATTTAATTACAGTCAAGTTATTAATTGATTGGTGATATTAATACTAATTAAAAATAACAACAACAATAATAAAATAAAATAATAAAATAAAATAAATTTGAAAAATAAATAAATAATAATAAATAATAATAATAATAAATAATAATAATTATAAAAATAAAAAATTATAATAATAATTAATATTAAAAATATAGATAAATAAATAAATAAATAAATGAAAATTAAATTTAAAATAAAATAAAATAATTAGTGACAAAATAAATAGTAGGCACATTTTACTAGTGCACAGAGCAGCTCATGGTGCCCAAGAGGAAGCACACGGGTGCAGTACCAGCACACACTGCAGATGGCAACCGTCGTAATAATAAACCCAAACCCATTTCGCAGTTCCTCAATGCCTTCAGATCATTCATTGTTGACTATGAACAGCACTTTCTCCTAGCTGTTCTTTAGTTCTATTTGCCTTGTGTTTCTTACTTCCTTGTTTCGCAAACCAGTGGCCAGCCTTTAAACTACCCAGGTGCAGGCCCAAGCCCTCAGACAGGAATGGCGGCTGTGCAAACTAGGTCTCAGGCTTGCTCGGCGACTTTCAGAAACGCATCGGGGCGCCTGCGTGGAGGCTGCCGGCCCGTATCAATAGCCTGGTTGCTTCCAGTTCTTCTAGTTCTTTGCAGAGTAGGCAGCCCAGGGTCCAGCTTCCAGAATCAGGCACCTCATCAGCCGGTGATGATGAGTCAGAATGGCTTACGCCCTTTCTGGGGAGGCCGCCGCTCTTAGCATCTGGCAGTTAGCCCGTATGTCAGGAAGAAGCCATCAGAGGTGTATCACACTGGAAAGCTGGACCTTAGAAAGGATTTAAAACGTAAGGTGTGCTGGTAATTCAATAAAGGGCAATGCCAAAGGCAGTCTTGTAAGTACCCGCACAAGTGTGAGAGATATGCAGGGGATCACCCAGCCACGGCGTGTTACTAAGGGAAGCGGCCCTTTCAGGGAGGTCAGGGCTTCCACCACTCTAGTTCCAGATTAGCCCCCGCAGCAGGGAACCATCGTTAAAGTCCTTCTGGGTCTAGGATTTTCTCCAATTCAGCTTTCTCCTCTCCTCAACCTCTTGTCTATCCATCCGGACAGAAGTGCAGCATCCTATCTTTGGAAGAGTTTCTCAGAGGGTTTCAGAATCCCGGTAGTGGCTCCTTAACCGCGAAGGACTCTCCTAATCAGAAGTCAGTAAGGGAAAGGACGCTCGCCTCACCCCACGGGTAGCTAGCCCCACCCCTAGGTGCACACCACGTGTGCCACTCCGGGTGCCAGAGCAGCTAGCTCCGCCTCTGGAGTCACACTATGGCATACAGCTAATTGGGATGAACCCAACAGGGCCACCACTTAGCCCCTGCTTGGTCTCCAGGACAGAGGCACCCCTTCCCAGACCCACCCCCCTTTTGTGATAATTAGGCAACCAAATGTATCATTCCATAACACCTCATAAGGAATTATTTTTTCCTGGGGAACCTGCCTTTTCCGCCCAGATCAACTACAAGAGCAAGACCACAGCTTTAACAAAATGACAGCCCAAGCAGGAAGACACATGGGAGCAATGGTACTGCTTTGAAGTGTTCCAGATCCATTTCCTGTTCTCCCAATGAGCAGGGAATCCCAAAGCAGCTTACAAACAATAAATAAGAATAACATAATAGATTGTAATAGAATATCACAAATACAGCATAAAACATATAGAATAATTAACAAATCATCAGTGAGATTCCACAAGTCTCTAAGGACAGACCATCTATATCAGTTTCTCCACTGTGAAGGAGGGAAAATGTCACCAGTATCTCAAACCTCACCAGAAAGTCATCCATCAATTCAGAGCTGTTGCTTTAACCCCAAATCATCAATATTTGGGAAGTGCCTTGAAAGGAAAAGATCATGTCTATTAGAGTAATAATTGATGTTAGTCAGACATCTGAGAGGTTTTTTTATTTTATTTGGGAAGACCATAGCCATTTGCTTGGCTTACAAAATACTGCAGCAGTAAATGTGGAAAAACAAGTAGTAACTTGTATTTACTGATATCTGTATCTCTCCTTTTTAAAATATATTTTTAATGAATATTTCTGGAAGAACCTAAAGTAGGGTGCTATATTTTCAAATTATCCTCTGCCTATGCCAATCTGGCATATTGTTTTTCTTGTAAAGGTAGCATGCGTCTTAACCTGATGACTACTATCCCAGCAAACCTGCTAACTTATAGACATGTTTAGGGTGCAGTTCTGAGAGCATTGTATTCAGGCAACAAGTCAGTTGTTTTTCACAGAAATTGGTTCTTTCTCTACTATTTTCCATTGTGTACACAACTGTAATAGTCCACAACCAGGTGAGAATCCAATTCTACACATCTTTGTTCAGAAGTGAGTGATAATGAATGTAATAAATAAACCCTACTCAACAAGTAAATGTTCATGATTGGAGCCTTATAATGCCAGCCACGTCATTATCATTGGTGGTTGTCATTGCCTGCATTTAACACCCAGGTGTGCCAACAACTGTTTTAAGAATGTCCTACCTGCCTAATTCCTTTCTTAATTGGGAATTAAATATCATATTAAAAGGTCAGAGATGGAAATATTATGCTAATTTACAATGTTATATCCAATGGTCTTTTAAAGCAGGCACTGACATTCCACAATTGCTCACACAAACAACATCAAACGTTGTAGGTTGTATATAGTAACTGAGAAAGTTAATTCATCTGAAATAGATGTGAGTTACACAGTACTCATCTTCAGAGTGGACCTTTCATCTCATTCCAGGATAAATGATGCACAGTTCTATTCCACTGTAAAATTCTGGAACATTGTAATGAATGCCATTTGCTGTGGCTGCCAGTATTACGTAGTATCATCACACTATGCATTCATTTGGCAAAATTGTAGTCAATTGACATTTAAAATTCAGCGCTGTTCACTTTTGTGGTTCTGCTTCCAATGTGTTCAGTCCTCCAGTTGCATTTTTTTTTTGGCATCCCCTGCCTTCTGAAGAATCCTTGGTAGATTGCTCTCTGTAAGAATAGTAAGCAACAGCAGACGTAGTAAGCAATTGTTTGGCTGAGGGCCATGATGTCTGTCAGCTGCACTTTGATCAAATATGATGTGATTGAACTGCCTTTCATTTCTTTAGATAGAACACATCTCAAAACTTTACATATATACTGAACAGCAGCGGATACTATAATGGACAGACAAGAGATAAGTTCCAAAGAAAACAGTGAAATTTAATTTACTGAATAACACAATTTTCATGTTCCTTAGTTTGATTAAGGAGGCTGTAATGTAGACAGTGAGATATTCCTTAATTACATTTTTCTCTAATAGTGTTTGGGCTTTATAATTGGAAATAATAATTTACAGTGAATGTAAAAAAACTAAATATTTTAAATAGACACTATAATATTTTGTCTGCATTCACAGTGTTATACCCTTATTTTAAAACATTTCCACCATCTAATAATTTAAAATTTTATATCTTGCTTTTCTATTTAAATTAAATTCAAAGCAGCTTACAAAAAATAATATAATACATAAACCATAATACAATAAACACAACATATGCTTCAAATTACAATGACAGTCCATTTTGCAGTATTTGACAGAAATAGCTTTAGGTGATAGACACAAAACATTATTTTGGACTAAAGGTAACTCTGATATGTTACAAGTTCTGCAACAAGCAGTGAGCAAAACCAAAGAGCTAGCAGGCTAAAAGTGAAACCGTAATGTAGGACAGCCCTATTAATGGGCAAACCCATCTCTGATCCATGCATGTCATAACCTGCATGATGTAAAACAAGGCAAGGAGGCACTAGTTGGCTCCAACTGCACCAGAAGGTCTAAATAGCTAATCACTGCTGCCTACCTGATTGGCCAGTATGCCCCATGTGGCAGGGAATGAATGCTCTTATGTTCCATAGTCATGTGTCTCCAGCCTGACTTCAACCAGAACAGAATAAATCCATCTCCCTCTTGAGTACAGAGGGATGGCATTTTAAAACTTCATAGCATGCAACATCAGGATAATATTTTGCCTTTAACATGTGTGAAAAAAGTGACCTATAGAAATTATTTGAAATCTTAACTTCCTGCTCCACCAGAATGAAACCTCTGCTTCTGTTGCTAACATTGTTGTGGTTATCAGTGGCAAAAAGTTTTAAAAGAAAATAAATCAGAAAGGGGAAACCACTCAGGAGCTACTAGGAGTTATTCTGCGAGCAGAAAAATTTATGAAAAATTAACAAGAGAAGACCTGGTGAGACTGTTATCCTTAATGGAGGCCCTAAGCTCTTCTTATCAAGGTCTTAACCTTGAAGTAATATTGTTTGGCCATCTCATTGAATTAGTTATTCTACAGTCCCTAAGTTTAGTTTCTGTCTTATTCTCTCCCACCCCTTCATAGATCTGCAGAGTTCTGTGAATCACAGTCCAGGATACTTATTTCTTTTCTTTAGCTTTCCTGCTCCAGGGTGGTGAATCTTCCAGATGTTGGCCTCTGCAAGCTGTGGAGCTTCCAAAGTATAGGGCTGTTGCTTGCCTCTCCCTATTTGCCTTATCCTTTGTCTACTGATTAGGGTGGCACTGATGCACCCATTCCTGTCTTGTCACTATCCCAGCCAATTTCTAGACCGACTGTGTTTATACTTGACTGAAGACTGGAGCTTCATGTCAACAGTTTAGGATAGGCATTGCATTCATGGTGTCCAAGCCTTCAGTGTAGTATTTCATAATATATATACAAAAGGAGTCAACAACTGGCTGCCCTTGGGTTATACTTTCCCTGCGAGGTGCTGCTTGTCCACCAGTTGCTTCCACAAAAGTAGAGGAGGGAAGATATGAAGGGAGTGGCAGCTGTGGCAACTAGCCTTCCAAGAATCCCACTTGGCTAGTACGAAGTATGTATCATCCCCTTCCTCCTCTCAAAATGACTTTTCAGCAGAACTGGTTATTGAACAGGGTTATTCTCTGTAGAGTAATTTTATTCTCTGTTATTCTCTGTTATTCTCTGTTATTCTCTGACTTTTCAGCAGAACTGGTTATTGAACAGGGTTATTCAATGTAGCCATTGCATCTGGAGCAGAAATAAAATGTTTCAAGAAGCTAAGTTTTGAAAAAGAAAAAAAATCCAGTCCAGCAATGGTAACCTTGTGACAAACTGCCACTTTTATTTAAAGGTAAAAGGTAAAGGTACCCCTGCCCGTACGGGCCAGTCTTGACAGACTCTAGGGTTGTGCACCCATCTCACTCAAGAGGCCGGGGGCCAGCGCTGTCCGGAGACACTTCCGGGTCACATGGCCAGCGTGACAAGCTGCATCTGGTGAGCCAGCGCAGCACACGGAAACGCCGTTTACCTTCCCGCCGGTAAGCGGTCCCTATTTATCTACTTGCACCCGGGGGTGCTTTCGAACTGCTAGGTTGGCAGGTGCTGGGACCGAATGACGGGAGCGCACCCCGCCGCGGGGATTCGAACCGCCGACCTTTCGATCAGCAAGCCCTAGGCGCTGAGGCTTTTACCCACAGCGCCACCCGTGTCCCGCTCCACTTTTATTTACCCTTCCCAAATGGTGTGGAGTTCAATGAGCTGTAGAGTATGGTTACCATGTGTATGTTCATCATTCACTGCCTATTGCATAAAGTGATGACTTGCATGGGTGAATGAGCTATCAAAGATCAATCACCACAGACACGATTTCCATTATCAGCCAGTGTTTCCACCTCAAATAATTACGTCTTGAGTTGATATTTGACACATTCGACAGGGCGCTATCAAGGGTTCAGCAGTAATCAAGTGATCTTGATTTAACTTCTTAGGCACAATATTTGACTTCTACATTATGAAAGCATTGCTTTGGTATTTGCTTATATAAGATTAATTTTATGGCAGCATTCTGAGCAGGAAATTTGCAACAAAGCATGAGCATGTGAGCATATGGTACATAGCAGAAGATCAAAAGCTTGTTTTGTGGAGGTAAGCATGAGGGTTTTTGATATTAATGTTGGTAAATAAAATACTGAGCTCCTTCTAGCAAAATAAAAATAGACAGTTTATTTCTCATGACATGTCACTGAATGCTGAACCTCTTAATAGATTTTGCCAGCAAAGAATTCATTTAAATACTTTCAGAGCAGTCTGCTCAGAGGTACAGCTGTGACAATGTATAATTATTATATTTTTAAAGTTTAAAGAGAGAACAAGGGGAAATAAATTGTAACTCCTAAGGTAATTAACACTTTTATACATACACAGTAAAATAGAAATTTCCTAATATTTTTAAAATTATTTGGTTTCTGTTGTGTTATAAGATCAATTGTCTCTTTGCAAAAGGAACTAGAATTTAAGAGAAGCTGGCAGACTCATGTAAATGAAAGCACAAAGAAGACAAAAGTTCACATGTATGCAGAAGCAAATCTGTAGAGAGGTCAAATTTCCATTTAACAACAGTTTGTTTCTTATTAGCTCTATTGTTATGTATCATAGGGTACCTCAGTATATATATCCTAGTCCTTCAGTTTATCTGGGGACCTTACCCTTCTTGGACTACCTTGTTTGGCTTATAAAACCTTGCAATCTGTTGAGCATAATGGCCTTGTCTCTTTCTGAGAGTCTCCCTGAGATGTGGCCTTCTGAACTTTCCAGGAGACTAGTTATTTGATACTAGTCTTCTTCAATGATTACTTTTCCAGGTTAGATGAAAGACAAAAACAATGCTTTCAAACAGGAATAAAGCTCCAGCAATCCTGGCAACTGTAGCATTGCATAGCAGAGACCTGTCCTATGTTGCAGTTGCTGTTACAATTGACAAAACAAAGGCAGGAAGGCTGGAGGAAGAAGGTGAAAGAGCCTGCACAAAAAGCTGAAAGGACAGTTGGGGAGCTTTCCTGTTATTTGCCAAGGTGCCTGCTGAAAGAGAGAAAACTAACTGTGGTTCAAGGCCTAAGTTCTACTGAAGGGTTGAGCAAGAAGCATAGCTTCAAGGCTTGGGTAGAGCTGTAGCTTCTGGGGCACAGGCATATGAACACTAAACCACACCGCTTTGCTTTTGGAAAGTGCTCCTTGCTATCTAGGACAAGCACAAAGTTGGTGACATTTTCTATTTCTTTTTCTATTTTCTCATTTATTTCTTTTTTTTTAGAAGCTACCCAGATCCTTATTTAATATCCTTATGCCCAACTGCACAAAAAACTTATTTCACACTGCACTTTTTTTTTTCTTTTCTTTTTAACAGTGCACAAAAAGGCACTGCAGGTTAGAAAAGACCCTGATATGGGCAGAATGGGCAGATGGCTGGAAGGGCTGATTTAGCGAAAAGCAATTCTTCAATAGCACCTCAAAGGTTACCAAAAGTTTACATTTGACAATTCCATACAAATATTTACTTGTTTTTTCTGCCAATGTGAATTTTGTTGCTAGGTGGTCTGGAGAAGTTAGCAAATGTTTCACTTGCAGTGGCATGCTAGAAAGCAAATTCCATTTTCAGTCTTCAGAAGCGTGTTTGGTAATCAGACATAGAAATCTGACAACTTGCAGTTGCTTCTAGTGAGACAAAGAATGACTATAAATCGTTAACAGTCAGATTCATGACCTTTCGGTGTTCCATATGTTATTAAACACAAAATAAACCTTTATCTGAGATTTTTTTATTTTTTTATTTTCACTTTATGAAAGCAAAAGGATTCAAAATTATTATTCAGTCATTCTTATTCCATAAAACAAGAAAATGGACTTCATCACTTACCTTGCTGAAGAAGCATTCTGATAATTGTTTTCCTATTTCCATCCCTATACCCACATCTCAAATTGATTAGATTTTTATTTTTAAAAAACCATCAATTTGCACTGCACAATATAGTAATTTTTGATGCATCATTATGGCATACTGGCGTGTCCATTACCATTCATAAACACTGGATATTCATGGTCTTTAAAATTAGTCTGAAATTAAATATAAATTTAATTGTACATTAGTTTTATGTTATGCAAGCAGTTAAACATGGTTACTACTAAAAATATATCTCACAGCTGTTCACAGACTACTTAAACAGAAGCACAATGGCATTTCAATTGGGCCAATTTTGTTTAAATCAATAGGAGTGTTTTCAGAGACAAGTTCAAAAATTTCATGTGGTATTATCCTGTTCACAATTCACATATGCTGTTCCCCTGTCAAACTCTCTGGAAACTATACAGTACTAGGATCTGTCTGCCCCATGTGAAAGCTCTACACCTATGTACAGCTACTACATCAGGGATAATAGTCTTCTCATTGACACTATAGCTTTGCACAGATAGGGAGAATGGTGTGGTGGATGTTTTCAATTGAATGTCCTTCGCTGAATCTTTTGAAACAATGCAGTCCTATGCAAGACATCCTCAGGCATCTGTGAACATATGACTTTCCCCGTCATGAAATGAAAGTCTGCCTATTTAGATGTGCTCTGGACTGCAGTTTCTAGCTATCTATATTAATAAAAAAACCTTTTCAAAATAGGTTCAAAACTCAAAACAAGATAGCAAAAGCAGGTAACATCAGCTGTGCTGAGAGCTTTTTTCACTACACTGGAATAAAACATCAAAAACAGGTGGGAGAGAGCAGCCACATGGATAGAATGCATTAAATTACACCTAGGTTTAATTTTACAGGGTGATTGGTTTCTTTCTCTGCTGATTACCATTTGGGTGTTCCATTGATGTACTATTTGTTTATACATTGTTGAGCTGAAATTTTCTTAAGCTTGATGTAGGATAAAAAGTACAAGTCTCATTTGGGAACAAAAAATGGGATAAGCTACCCAAAGATCACAAAGTCTAGAGAACTGCTCAACATGTGCTGTTTATTTTATTTCATAAACTTATATACCACTGGAGGTGGGGAAACAACCTCAAAGCAGTTTACAAAAAGTTATATGATATCACTTTGGGGGTGCTGGAAATATGTATATTGCAGTAGAAGCCAAAATTAAATTGACCATTTGAACTTTTCTATGTAGTTTCAAGATTCATATTTTTAAATATCTACTTTGCATGCATTCCACAAATAAGAAGAATGAAAAGGTTGTTTCCTTATATGACATCCTTCCTGACTTCCATGCAAAATTGGGACATTCCGACTTCTTTAGGAGATTAGCTGTAGGCAGCAGGGATAATAATCGCATTTCCCCATCCCTTGCATGAGACCCAGAAATGGATGTGGGAAGAATCCAGCTTTCTGTCTCTTTTTATCTAGTGTAACATGGACATATGAAGTGGCTTGGATTTCAGAAATTATTTGCTTTTTGATGTTGCATGGTTCTAGAGCCATTCTGTGTCAAAACTTCTCAGATCTGAGTGAGCATCTACTCCAACCATGTTTACTGTAGCTACTAGGAAATAACTGTAACAATGTCTTTGATTTAATGCTAGAAATAAAACTTACCCTGATACTTGAAATTATAAGAGCTTACCAATACAGGAAAATGTTATCTTCAAAGAAAAACGTTCCCTGAATTTTATGACACTTCATAAGTGACATTTCCAAAAAAAAAAAAAAAATGACATTGCCGTACCCTGTTATAAATTGCTGAAATATTATGAATTCCAGAGTGATTAATTTGTCTTTATTATGTGTAGGGACACACACATACCCTGAGACTAAGATTTTGTGATGCTATTTCAAGTGCTGAACACTCATTTAATAATAAGTATCTAGAAATACAGCTAATTTAATAAAGTTCCTCATGTTATCATTAATTCCTTTGGCAGACCATTTCTTAAAAGCCAAAGTTATGGCAGCAATTACAAAACTACACAGCTCTTTAGAGCTTGGTCATAAGAGACTAAGTTCCATCCCTTTAAAATATGCAATTAATTTCAGTTTTAATAAATGCAGTATTTTGTTCCTTTTGCAACAGAAGTGACTGTTGCAGAGAGGAATTATGTTTCGGTGAAAATTGAAGTATGCTGATACCTGCAAGATTGGGTTTTGTTTTGTTTGTTTGCTGAATTTTATTCAAATGCAATAAAGGAGTTTTCTGCTGGAAACAACAATTCCATGAATCCATAACATGCATTATTTCTGTCTTATTGTCATTCAACGGACCCAATCCGGTAGCAGTTATTACATGATCGGGCCTAGATGCTGGGTACAGAGAGAGAGGTGGGGTGGCATGAGACTTTATCCTTTCATATGCATACATACATCTAATAGAATGAATGCAAGCAATTTCTCTTAGTGGACAGTATTTTTGTATGTTATTTTCACCAATGTATTCATTTCTATGCACAGTGTTACCTAATATATGCACTTTCATAAACATTGGTTGGGGAACTGCATTTCAAAATTTGCATAAATGCAAATTCTGAAGGATGGTTGTGTTTTAAGGTAAAGGTACCCCTGCCTGTACGGGCCAGTCGTGACCGACTCTGGGGTTGTGTGCTCATCTCGCTTAAGAGGCCGGGAGCCAGCGCTGTCCGGAGACACTTCCGGGTCACGTGGCCAGCGTGACAAAGCTGCTCTGGCGAGCCAGCACCAGTGCAGTGTACGGAAACACCGTTACCTTCCCGGTTGTGTTTTAGAAAGTGTTAATTATTTTGGAGGGTGCAAATTCAATTGATCCACCTTAAAAAGTTAATTGAATCAGATTTCTTTCCCATTCCCACTAGAGGTCACATTGTCTATCCAAGCCATCTGGTATTTCTTTACAGAGCAATGTAAGATTCAGCCTGGCAGAATGGTTCTTGTGTTGCTCCAGTGGCCCATGAATTGGTTCTGTAACATGGAGCAATGCTACTCTGGAAGATCTCATCTGTAATGAGGGCTCATATGGAATGTAATTCTATGTCTTAATAATACATCCCATTAGTAATCCCTTAAGCGACTATCATTTTATATTATAGACCTATTTTCTTTCGCTTGTATTCTTGCCATGTCTTTAATGAGCTTCTTCTTAATGAAGATTTGTAGGGAAAGCCACAATATTTCCCATCAAGCTTATTTTCTTTAAGCACACATAGTTAATACCTTAGACACACAGGCTTCTTTACTTGACCTACTCTGTCTTGACACTGCATCACCCCTCAGCCCATCTCCTGTGCTCTTTCAGATCCATTTTATCCTTAGCCAGGGGCAGACAGTGCAGTGCTTACTTGAATTTTTATCTCCAAGGCACTTTTCAAATTTTAACACATTTTCTTCCCACACACAGTGGTGCAAAGGGAAGATGCATCAACCTTGGTTTGAAGTAGAAAGGAGAAAAACAGTGACAGAAACAGAGGGAGTGGAAAGCCATCTAAATTTAGATTGTGTGTAAAAATAGACTGCAGAGGTCTGAAAAGATTTCCCCCCCCCTTTTAAAAGGAGGGATGGGCCATACACAACAGCATAAGATTCGGGAGAGGAGGAGAAGGAGTGGGAAGGGACCAGAAAAGCACAAACAGTAGAAAAGAACAGCCACTTAGCTGTCATATCTGTGGCCAATATGTGGTTATTGACAGAGATGAAAAGCAACTAGGTATTGCTACAAATGTTCTGGCTATTTTGAACTGGATTTTCAAACCAGACCTGTTCACCTTCACCTTTATCCAGAAGTCAGTCCCAGAATATACAGTGGGGCTTAACATCCAAGTAAGTATGCAAAGGATTTCATTTTTCCAAAGCATACATAGGTTTTCACAGATGTAAATCCCTTTTAGTTAGATGCCTCCTTCTACTGGCTTTCATTTCATTTTATTTTTATTAATCAGATTTGTGAGATGCCTCATAAAATACATTTTCTCATTGTCATGCAGAATAAAAGAATAAAATATAATAATAAAACCATATTATAATAAAACCACAATAAGCTTAATAGACAATCAACATAAAAACTCAAATACAAAATGAGCATAATAAAATACCATATTTAGCACATAACATTAAATATGTAAATTAAAACCACCCACCATAGCACAGGGATTTAAAACCAGAACTTTTAATTCTTAAACAGGAGCCAGGCAGGCTTCCTTAGGCATTCTATAGCTAGGGATTCACCACTGAAAAGGCCCGCTCTAAAATGGCTGCCCCCTGAGCTTCAGACTGAGGAACACAGGATACTAATCTTACCACTATGTTTTGTTGTCATTTGGACAAATGATTTTTGCAATAGTTTCATATCAGCCATTGTCCCCTTTCCTTCACCTTTTTGTTTTCTTGTACACTCTATATGTACACAGTTCATGACTCTTGATAAATCCAGAAAGATATTTCAAGGTCTCTGTCCTTCCTTCCTTCCTTCCTTCCTTCCTTCCTTCCTTCCTTCCTCAATGTTTTGCTTGTGGTTTGCTTGTTTTTAGACCACAGCAGGCATTTCTGCCTTTTTTAAATGCAAGCCCATCCAATGAACCAAGAGGGTGTGAGACGATGTACAGAGAATACACAATGAGTTGCAAGGGGCAGCCTGATTCACAAATGCATGTACGCAGCATAATTTCTCCTTTCTTGATTATGCAGTGCTTGATAATTCTCCGTTGAGTATGTGAACTGAATCCATTGACTAGCTGAATCTATGGAGATTGCATCTAAAAGGAAAAGGCTTTGAAAGTTCAGAATCTGCTATTTGTTCTGTGAGTCTAGTAAATTCTAGAGTCTAGTAAACTGGTCTAGTAAATTCTTTCACACATACAAGCTAACACATATGTTGCAATAATTCAATACTGAATATGCAACCATAAACTTACTATAAAAAACCAGAGAAACAAATAACTGCTGTGGAGAGTATATAGGCATACTGATTAAAGCTACCCAGAATGGCTGGGGCAACCCAGTCAGATGGGTGAAATATGAAGAATAAAAAGTAGTAGCAGTTGTTGTTACTATTACTACCTTTGAAATGAGCTGAACCAGGAAGATATGCTAACTGGTAGGACACTTAAACTCTTACACACACACACACCACATTGTATGCAGCAGCACAATGCTTCACTTTTCAAGTAAGTGAATTAGAAATACAATAAACCCCGAGGAAATGATGTTTGTCAATTCCTTTGTGTTATCAGCTGCTTTAGTGCAATTTACTTGCTTTCTCAAATGACTCAGTACGATAACAACATGTATTGCTCAAGTAAAAGCTACATGCAGATTAATGATAAGTAATAATTTGGTAGATGACCATCACATGTAATTTTAGTCTCTCAATAGCACCATCACTACATTACTTGAAATCAAAGCTGATGGATTTTAGTGCTGCTAAAATTAAATCTGTGTTCTGCCTTGTGTAGCCAAAATGGTATCACACCCACATGAGATACCATTATGCTTTGGGGAACCCAAAGGTTTGTGGAAGTACAAAAAAAAAACTTTTTTGCATGGGGGGGCAAGGGGGACTCATAGATGATAAAAAACATTCTGGCTAACTAACTGGAGCAGTGAACTGTAGCACTCCATACTGCAAAATTTTCTTGACAGTCCCACTTCCATTCTGTACATCACATTCTGAATACAGTGAGAGGGATTAATCATAGAAAGCATTATAATATGCTACAATTTGCATAACACATTGGCCAAGGGGACCAAATTCATTGACACTAATGCTCTCAGAAGAAGGGCAATACTTATCTATGCTCTTTCATAAAATTGCAGAGAAGATTATGTACTATTTATGCAAAGAGGCAGCCTTAGAAAAAGACCATCGTGTATTGAACCCTTCTTCGTAAATTGCTAAGATCAAAACTACAGATAATATGCATGTGTGAAACATATTTGATCCAAAATCACAGATTTGCCAAGTGCAAATTCAGATAACTCACTATGGTCATCAGTGGGGGACTTCCTTACAGTGTGACTTGAACCAGAGGTTCACTCCATGTCTTATTGGCTGCCATCTTGTGGAACACACCACCCACTGAGATTAGAAAGACGCCAAGATTGTGAATGCCAACCTGCACTCCACATTTATTTTTAGAGGTTTTCCTCAGAATGATGAGCCTATTAACTGATAGCATTTGCTATTTTTTCAAGTACTGTATTTTATTGGTTTTGTTTTATTGTTGCACTCAGCTGTAATATTATCTAAATGTTTAGCAGTTTATAATTATTTCTATTTTGGGGGGGGGAAGCTGCTCTACTTAGTTAAAATGAAATCACCAAGAACACCAAAATAGTATTAATAAATAGAGAGATGAAGAAAACTGAGTGGGTTTATAATGAAGGATGAGGCATTGGTGACTTGAAGAAAAGGTATAGTTCCATCACCAAAGCCAGGTAAACTTGCATGTTCCCATAAAGGGATAATTACCGGTAGTTGCAATTCAGATTGCATCTCTGTAAAAAGGGCAGTGAGCTATTTCTTTGATACTTTGATACTTTGATTTTAGTGGGACAGAAGCCACTATGTAGCAAATGTCCTCGTCACAGTTTCAAAACAACAGGTTAGATAAGTTTGGAGCCCATAACTGTCAACACAGCAAACATTGGGGGGGAAATAGAGAATTCAGATGGTGTAATTTCTATAATTGGATGTACATGAGATGCACTTCAAACCCTTCTTAAAACTGAAATATGCATTGGTGGCTGCTTCAAAGGACTGCAATACAAGGCTCCACCTTAAGATTTGGAAAGAAATGCTGATATCAGGGAACTGCTTCATCAGAACATAGCTCAGTGCCCAATTTGCTCACCAGTGTGCTCACCAACTGGTACAAGCAGGAGATTGGCGTCAACAACTGGGGACACTGAGCTAGGGAGAGGGAGGACGCGGCTTGCCTGCCTGCCGGGGTGAGAAGATCAGAGGACGTTTGAGTTTGTAAAGGGCTAGGGGAAAACGTGTGTGTGTGTGTGTGTGTGCTGAGTGCGAGAGAAGCAAATGGTTTATGTGGCTTTGAAATTGGAGCAGAGAAGGAGCATATCGCGCTGTGGGTAAAAGCCTCAGCGCCTAAGGCTTGCCGATCGAAAGGTCGGCGGTTCGAATCCCCGCGGCGGGGTGCGCTCCCATCGCTTGGTCCCAGCGCCTGCCAACCTAGCAGTTCGAAAGCACCCCCGGGTGCAAGTAGATAAATAGGGACCGCTTATTGGCGGGAAGGTAAACGGCATTTCCGTGTGCTGCGCTGGCTCACCAGATGCAGCTTGTCACACTGGCCACGTGACCTGGAAGTGTCTGCGGACAGCGCTGGCCTTCGGCCTCTTAAGTGAGATGGGCGCACAACCCTAGAGTCTGTCAAGACTGGCCCGTATGGCCAGGGGTACCTTTACCTTTTAGGAGAGAATAATGTGAGGGTGGAAGGGACTGGCTTTCTTGCTTGGCATATCCTAGAGGGAGTTTACTGTTGGCAACGCAGAATATCCATGGAGGCAGGGTGATGAATCTTCGTGGTGTAGAAGGCATAACCAGGTAGTCGAGTATAGTATTTCCAGATTCTGAGGACTCGGAATGATGTACAGTGGCCCAGGCCAGTTACTGAAAGAGTGTGTTCGTAACCACTGGAAACTGCACACACATGTGTGGCGACAGCAATAGTAGTGGTGATTGTATCACTTCTTTCCTGTTTTTCACTACTTTTGTATATAAAGTCTTAAGAATTCCCTTTGCATGCTCCTAGATCTGCAGGTGTCTTATTTTTTTACCAACACACAAGGTTGTACATTCATTAAACCTTTTTTTTTTTACCAGCGAGGTGAACAGTTATTGCTCTCCTTTAAGGAAAGATACTTGCCTTTCCATATTACGTTGAACTGGTCTACATGAGGCTGCAATTGTGCCACTTAAGAACTATTTATACTCAGTTGCAGAGGATGGAACCAGTTAATGTACATCCTTATTTCAATGGAAAGATAAAAGGGTCTCATTGTTGTACATGCATTGAAGATTATTTTTAAAAAATTTTAAATTCAGATGTAGAGTATATTCTAAAACAAATAAGCAAATATAATGATCAAAAAAACTGTAGCTTAGTGCTGTGTGCCCAGCTATGTGCTGTGGGCTCTGGGTGAATGAAATACAGAATATTTTCAAGATTTAAAAAGTGGGGCTGATCATATCAGAACATGATACAGCACTAGGTGTCTAGGCATGTGCTGTGTGAAATATGACCTTGGAACGTAATACTACATGGCTGGGATTGAAAGGCTGTACCTCATCATCCATGAGTGCGTTGAGAATTTTCATACTCCACCTTCAGCACCAGAACCCAACAGCCATGTTGAGAAGCCTCTGGAGCAGCATTCAAATAGGCTCAGGGGGCTGCAGCAAAAAGGGAAATAATGGCAGCTCCTCTTCCTTTGGAAAAGGAAACTGTGTGGTTATATTCAAAAGCATATTCGCCTTGTTTTTAACATAATGCACTATCAAAATGTTTTGCATTTTATAATGACTTTTGCCAGAAAGCATAATATTATGGAAATAAAAATGTAGTTGTAAATGGGAATAGAAAAAATGTAGACATCAAACATAAAAAATGTGTCCCTGTGTTTTTTACAATAGTTATTAAAATTAGTGAAAAGAACCCCCTGTTCCAAGGGAGTAGGGAAACAGCCCTCATTCTCATAAAGGCTTGTCTGTAGACAAAGGACCTGGCACTGATAAAATCCTTTGAGGGATAGAATCTTTCTGAAGATCAAATTAAAGGAAACTCTTGATGGGACAATGAGTGCAGGTTCAAGTGTATACACAAGAGATGAAGGAAAGCATTTGATCTTTTAAGAACCAATATAGAAAGTTGTAAAAGGAAATACTTTTTTAATTGAATACAGGCTTTTACAAAGAAGGGGGATTGAGATCTCTTCAGCCATGAAAGTGGAATGAATATGATACTGAAGAGATAAGCAAATTGGATATTCAAAGTATACCAACATTTCAAATTATATCACAAGTGTATCTGCAGCATTTTCTTTCCATTTACAGTGAAGTTGACATTGTCCTTTAACAATCTAATCCTTTAAGCACCATGGTTTACATTTTTAAAACCACATGTAATTCTAGAACAGAACAGAATTTGAATGTTGCATGAATTGAAATTGAGTCAAGTTTTCGAAACATGAGACTGTGGTTTTTAGAAGTTTTATTTCTGAGATTTGTATACAAAGTTCTAAACCTCTGCATAAACGTATGTCAGTTATTAGAAGATACTTTTTTTTTCAAGTGTGTTTTCCTGAAGTTTGACCTACTTGGAAATAAAATATTTAGCAGCTGCCATTTTGTGTGTGTGTTGTAATTTTACTTTCATGTGTTTTGGAGTCTTCTAAGCTTCCTTGTAAAGGCAGAATCTGGGCTCAAAATTGGATTAAAAAAATAAAATAAAGAACTTAAAAAACTCACAATAAGAAAAAATAAAACACAGAAATATCAAAGATACACAATACCCAAACTGCAGCAACCTGAACACAACATTAAAATAGATGAATCCAAAGTCAAAAATTTCATAGTCCATATGTTTCAAAATAGAGTTCACATATAAACTCCAGATCTACTTAAATATTTGTTTTCTATCAAAATTTACTTCCGCGCTTATACTTTCTGTGTCACATGCCTAACCCCAATCAGTCATGCCACAGTTTTGCCCTGGCACTTCCAAGCAACCAAAGGCAAAAGTGAAACCTGCACACCTAAATTAGATTTGCGGGGAAATGGTTTGTGTACATTTTATGCAATCACTGTTATTTCACATTGATTTTATCACAAGCAGCCGTTTGTTTCTAGAGCTGCTTGTGAAACAATGCAACCCGACCAGTGCACAGATTGAGATTACCCTATTCCTCAGATCACTCATAAATGGAAAGCTTTTTGATCAAGTGGTCTATAAATATCATAAATAAACGAATAAAATAGCAGGTGAACCACTGCCAGGATAGTCTCTTTGCAGATCATTTTGGCCCTGATTGCTTCAATGGCTTGATTTCATCTGCTGTATGTTGAGCAGATTGCAACGTAGCTTTCTATGCTGATTATTTAACAAGCATTGTTCCAGTTAATATCAAGAATACAGTGGCATTTTATTGAAAGTTGGACCTTTTCTTGGCTGGCTTTAAGAATGATTGAGACTCTTTAATCGAGTTGTGTGAAATACGCCTGCAGCCTCAACATTTATATCCCCGACAATAGCCATTTGTTTCTGCTTCACTGACTCCCAAAAATGGCAGCTTGAAAGAGAACATCTAATCCTAAAGCAGCCATAACTGCCTCAACTCTAATCCTAAACACTTTGTTAGGAGTAACTTCTACTGAATTTAACACTACAAATTATATGATCCAGTTGCCATTTCTATAGTTGAAATTTTCCAGGCAATTAAAAAAACCAGGCACTTCATGATGTATTCTATTTTTTTTCTGAAGGATAATATACACCGACCACTTTTACATAAAATTTTTGAGTTGGTCTAGCAAAACTTAATGAAAAGGAGGATATAAATTGCTTTTATTGTTTGGGGGCGATTTAAAACTAGACAGGAACATAGTGTATAATTATGAACTGTTTTTCCGTAAACCAAAGAAGAGCAACAGATACTTGGCATATTTATTGGGACTGGCTTTTATCAGAAACATAGCTAGGTGAAAACAGTACTGTTTTCCTGAAGGAAACTGCAAAATCATCTAATGAAGGGTAGCTGTTTGGAGCAGGCAGAATATTTTTCTAGATATCTATTGATCTTCAGATTGTAGTTGCTGCTGTGATTTATTTGTATGACAGTGTTTCAAATACTTTTTAAAATAGCCTTAGGCTTCCAATACACTTGACATATTTTTAGAATTGTAGTCATATCAATATAAAATGCACATCTTTTCTTTTCTGGGAGTTGATAATGCTATACCTACTTTTCTAAAATACATAGGCATTTTAATTTACTACATCTCTCATACACGTTCCTATTGCTCAGGGCTTTTCTTTCCTGCAGGAACTCAACAGAACTCAGTTCTGGTACCTCTCAGGTGGGTGTCATTGCTATTATGAGAAAACAAGGGATGTGTTCATGGTGAGTTCTGGCAGATCTTTTTCTAGAAAAATAGCACTGCTATTGCTGCTTGTGGCGGCCACCCTATCCAAGCTGTCATACAACCATTTTTCTTTACTCCCATAGTCTTTCAGGGGGAAACATCTTACAATCCTTATTTATTATGTCTCATTCTGAAAATTTCTGTATTAAAAATGCAATAGTGCTGTTTTGGAGAAAGCTGCTACAGAAGATTCCTATTTACAATATAGATCTCCTATTGAACAGGGGTATTCAACATGGTTCCTACATATGCTGTTCCTCTATGTCATCTTCCTTGACTTATAGGAAGCAAGTGGCGCTGTGGTCTAAACCACTGAGCTTCTTGGTCTTGCCGATCGAAGGTCAGTGGTTAGAATCCATGTGATGGGGTGAGCTCCTATTGCTCTTTTCCAGCTTCTGCCAACCTAGCAGTTCGAACGCATACCAATGTGAGTAGATAAATAGGTACTGCAGCGGGGGGAAGTTAAACGGCATTTCTGTGCACTCTAGCACTTGTCACGGTGTCCCGTTTCACCAGAAGTGGTTTAGTCATGCTGGCCACATGATCCAGAAAAGTTGTCTGTGGACAAACGCTGGCTCCGTCGTCCTGAAACAATATAAGTGCCGCACCCCATAGTCACCTTTGACTGGACTTAACCATCCAAGGGTCCTTTACCTTTTACTTTTTACCATCCCTGACCATTGACCATGCTATCTATGGATGATGGGAGTCGTAGTCCACAATATCAGGAAAGCACCACATTAGCTGCCCAAGCTGTGGAACTCAGGTAGCTGTGGAATCTAGTAAAAGCTGTTTGCTATTAAACAAGTTGGCAAGTTGAATTCGACACATTTTTCTGTTGCTGAAGTTCTCAAATTTTGTCCTGTTGAGCCTTGTCAAGTCAGGTGAGGAAGAAAATTTGAGTAAAATTGATAAAAATAAAAGATAATAAAGCAATGTGCTAGCTGACATATATAGTGCTGTCAAGCTTTCTGTATACTGCTGTCCCAAGACATTCTGCTGCCTCAAGCAGAGATGCAAGTGCCCTCTCCATCTAACCAATGCTTTAAAAGTCTTATTTGCACCCTGCAGAAACCAGCTTAAGCTTTTATCTACTCTCCTCTGCTTGCCCCCAACTTCAAAATGTCACTTCACCGTGCTGCATGTCAGGACCAGACCTGATTATGAAAAAAAGAGACTATAAACATAATTGTTTGCCCTAAACCCTTAGGAAGGGCTTTTCTAACTGCCTACACAATGTTTTCTGGATGGAATTGAGTCATAGATAAATTCTACACAAGTTTGGGTCTTGAATAAGCTTTGACAAATGCAAGTCTTGCAGCTGAAACTTTTTTGTTATGATCCTTTGTGTGAAGTAGATCTCATTACAAGGCAATGGGGAGGGGAACAACTTCATGCTGAAAAGAAGAAGAAGAAGAAAAATCATTTGAGTCCATCCTAAGATTTAAATGTGTGTTTTATTATGATGTGCAGATTTTTAGATGTTGATAGCTTCCCCATGGATTTACATTAAAATTCAAATCTCTGTCTAAAATTCAGTGGCTTCGTAATACACTGCACAACAGTTCTATAAGCAGCTTTTAAAAATTAATTTTATGTATGATTTTGTGCTGCAAGAAGTATAAAGCAAGCACTTGCTGACCTTTAATATTTAATCTTCTGGTTGCACATCATCATATTTTCTTCTTAGTACTTTTCTTTTTTTAGCTCCAGTACCAGAGGGATTCGGAAGGAAAATGAAAATTACCCCTTTACTGAAATTCATCAAAGATGCCTCCTCCATATTGTCATTCTAAAAAAGGACATTAAACAATATGATGAATCCACTGAGAGTATGTTTCCTTAGCTTTACAATGGAAGATTTCTAAATTGCTATAGAAGAAAACAATGTACAGTGGTAATGGGCTACCTACATGCCTGATCAGTGATGCAGCACACATAACACAGTAGCAGAATAGGATTGATTTGGAAATGTCAGTCTTTTGTGAGAGACGGGTCTTATAGAAAGGGAGAAAGAAATCAAGAAAATATTGAATGCCTCATCCTAAAATTGTATTAATTAGGATTGATGCAGGATATTATGAAATGGTTCTTAATGGCAAGACATAACAAGGAAGATTTTCCAAAAAAGCAAGGAAGATTTTCATTTGAGCTGGCTCCTACATTGCTTATGGGCCTCACTAATTCCTCACCACACCCACCCTAGTACAGTTGTGTACCACCTGCAAAAGACCGGAAAATCCAACCTGCCATTGTTTTGTGATTTTATTCATTGCATTTAAATTATTTACAACTTGCCCTTCACAAGATAGCTTCAATATGGCTTGCAATAAGGAGGCTGAAAATGTCATAAGATTTACAAAACAATAAAAACAGAATAAATATCTATATAATGATGAACACATATAAATATGAATACATATAAAAGCCAGTGGGCATGACAAGGAAAACATGAACATAAGTAAAATTTGGAGATGGCAATTAAATAGAACCATTCCCATGATAAATAGAAGATCACAAGAACCTACTGGAATAGTCCAGTGGCTCATGTATTCTAGCATACTGTTTTCACAGTAGCCAACCAGATGTCTATAGAGAGTCTGAAAGTAGGACCTGGAAGAGCTATCCCCTCCTGTGGTTTCCAGCAAGTGGTATTCAGAAACTATGAAAAAATGGAAACTATGACTGATAGTCAAGTTCCCAAAGCAATTGAACTGGTGATCTAAACTATATGGCCAAGTGTGAACTCTATCCACTGACCTTCGTAGATCTCATGTGTCAAAATCACAAGATTTCTTTTGGCATAAGGTACATTCTGAGGAAACAACCCTTATTGCTGGTGGTCACACCTAAATAAACCATTGCTGATCCCTTTTTATTGGCTTCGATGCCGATGAAATGTGAGACAAAAGTACAAATATGAAGAAAACTGAGGCTGTAAAACTGATATGTGAAACATATTATCAAATTCTCTACAGGGATACAGCACTGATACACTATATCAAATACAGCCTGCAGGCTGTCCCTTCCCTTTTTACCAAAACTTCAGTTTATCCAAACTGTGGTTAGTTTTAACTACAATTTACTCAAGCGTGCCAACTTCAAACCTTTGTTTATGATGTAGGCTTGCTTCAATCAACAATGGTTAATCAGAACTTTGTGCTAAAAATAACTGCCATGGAAATGTGTTGATTATTCTTAGAATTTGTAGAAATGACATTACAAAATACAGTTTATGACAGATTTGCCTTGGCAGCATGCCTTCCAAGAAAAGCCCTCTATTTTAGCTAAGGAAGGAACAGTGTGTAATCCTGGTGGAATAAAAGGAGAAATGGCTAGAGTGGTAAAACAACATCAGTTTCCCAATTACATATTCATGACTTTCACAAAACTCAAATTTAAAGTACCTTTCCAACTGACTTATGGGAGACTGATCATATTTAGTCTGGTTTTGAAATTGTATTAGAACTTTTCTACAGAAGCACGTTCAGTTTGCAAGGCTGGTATCAGAACAGTTGGAATTTATTCCATTTCATTTAACTTTATCAGCTAAGGATTATCCATCCAAAAAACGTATTTGGATGATAAAGCATTTTGTTCTATTTGTTATCTGAAATAATGTAGAATTCCAGTCAGGTATTACTATCTTTGGAACACTGGAAGTATAGAAGCTCTGCTGAGCCATCTGTTTTGCTCTTTAAAATGTTTAGGGGAGAGTTTCCCCCCAAAACTTTTTTCCTTTAGGAAACATTCCCACATTACCCTGTCTGCTATAGAATCCCTAAGCCTCTTTTCCAGAACCACGGTGGATAGCTGTCTGCAATCATTAAAGGACCCATAGTTAATTCTGTAGTTACATTGAAGCTACATCCCTTGCTGAGGCTCCAATACTTTGGCCACCTCATGAGAAGAGAAGACTCCCTGGAAAAGACCCTGATGTTGGGAAAGATGGACGGCACAAGGAGAAGGGGACGACAGAGGACGAGATGGTTGGATAGTGTTCTCAAAGCTACCAGCATGAGTTTGACTCAACTGCAGGAGGCAGTGGAAGACAGGAGTGCCTGGCGTGCTCTGGTCCATGGGGTCACGAAGAGTCGGACACGACTAAACGACTAAACAACAACAACAACACATCCCTTGAGTCTGAAGGTGAAGGGAAAGCCATATCCCCAGGCTGGGTTGGAGGGAGGGTTAGGTAAGAGTAGAAGGGAGTGCTCTGCAGGTAGCACTGGGCCATGGATGCTGAGAACATGAAAAGCTTTTCTCATGCTTCTTTCCTCCTGCGACCCTCTTCCCAACTTCTCTCGCCACATGTGTGTTTCCTGTCCCTGTATCTACCACCAACCATTTAGTTTGGCTCCAGCTTCCATTGAAATCTTACCTTGGACTTGATTATTCCACACATATTTACAGTCAGTGCAACATTCATTGATGTTATTTGCAAGATCTACATTCTCAAGCAAATCAAAAGCAATTGTCTGTTATACACTCATAACATAAATGTATTGTTTGTTTTTCAAGAGCTGCAATAAAAATAGCTGTATTACTGAGCAGTAAATAATTTGATGTGGAAAATTTTAGTTAGCTTCCTTACAGATGATGGTGGCTTGTAACTTAAACCTTATGTATTAAACAATGATGTAGAACAAATTTTCATAGTATTTTTTAAGGGGGAGGGGAAGATTTTACATATTATAGTTTTCAATAGAAATGTTTGTAAAGACATTTAATATTATATGTTCTAGTTTTCTGGTTTCTGCGGTACCTTTTCATTATATTTGTTTGCTTTGATCTGTTGGGGTACTTAGCTTTATGTACAGTTGTTGGACATAATCTACCATTATTGGGTGCAATCAGACACCATTAAATTCAATGAGAGCTATGCTATTGACTTCAATCAAATGTTTGATTTCTCTCACTGTAATCACTAGTGAATGATCTGACTTGTGTGACTCATTCTCATAACAGAGCATTATTGATTTTTCTCTGTGGGACTTTTCTCTCCTGAATGTAAAGACACATTTTTCTTTCTCTTTCTTCTTCTGGATTGCCTTTTCTCCAGCAATCAATACACTTTACTAAATTTATAGAGTGTCTTGTTAAAAATAATTAGTCAGAACAAAATGAAGTCCTGCCTTTTTTACTCAGATTGTATTATCTTTTTGGGAAAACATAAATATTCAATAACTTAACTAGCATATCTTATATGATTCACACTGTATAAGAAACACAAATGTTTATGTTCTTAGGATGAATGAGAGAAGACAGAAACTCTTCGTGGAGGAATTTGGCATTTTTTTCATTCATTGAGATTCATTCTTAGCAAGAGGATTACAACCATGAGAACTTGTGTTGGCCTGCATCAATGGTAGAAATTGTCACAGTTTAACATGATGGTGGGTGTGCAAAGTTAGCATTCACTGGGGCTCCCAGTTTGCAGCAATCAAAATTTGTTTGGGACATTAAGGGTGGTAGTAAGGTATAGAAACCAGGAGCAAAGTTTTGCACAAAGCAACAAGTATCTCTTTCCAACAGCAGCCAACCGGACTTGTCTCTCGTATTCTGAATTAAAGACTCCATGTACCTATCATAGCTAAGAGCTATTGATAGAAATCCCCATAAATTGAACTAAACCTTTCTGTAGAATTTATTAATTAATTAAATTGATCTTCTGTATCAAAAGAACATACAAAATGCACCAAACATAAGCAATAAGATTTTAATAAAAATCCCAATCACTGTGATTTGAGTATCCTGGGAAAATAATTTACTGTGACTAAAATTTACTGTGTCTTTAAACTGCCACAAAGACTATTGTTTTTGCTGAAATAAATAAATAAAAGAAAAAAGAATATTAGACTGTTTATTTGCTATCAGGTCATTTTACTCTCCTTCAAATCTTTCCATAAAATATTATATTAAACTTATTATTACTATTATATTTAATACATGTAAAAATGTAACAGCATGCACTTCCCTTACAAAGTTTGTTTATGGTGGGGAGGGGAGAGACAACATACTGAAAACTGTTGGCACACTAGCCTTTCATGATATGCTATGGTTGTCCACCCATCTACCGTATTTTTCGCCCCATAGGACGCACCTAGGTTTGGGGGGGGGGGGAATAAAGAAAAAAAATTAGTTCCCCCCCAGGCGCGGGGGAAGCCCGAGCTTCCCCTGACCCCAGCCCCCAGAACAGGCTGCGGACATCTGCCTGAAGCACGGGGCGTGCTCCGCAGCGCGCCCCGTGCTTCGGGCTGCAAGCTGCCGCCCGCAAGCCTTGCGCTCCTGGTGGGACCTCCTGCCGGGCGTGCGAGGCTTGCGGATAGCTTCCTGAAGCCTGGAGAGCGAGAGGGGTCGGTGCGCACCGACGCCTCTCGCTCTCCAGGCTTCAGCGAAAGGCTGCATTCGCCCCATAAGATGCACACACATTTCCCCTTCATTTTTGGAGGGGGAAAAGTGCGTCCTATGGGGCGAAAAATACGGTACTTTAGCAGAGTTTAATTCATTTCTGCTAAGGCAGCTGCTTGCAGGAATATTGAGGGGTTGTGGAGATAATGTTTGATAAAGGATTTCCTTGCATATCACTCCATCCATCTGACATATTCTCTATCCAAGGGGGAATATGGGAAGAAGTAACAGTAACTTAGATGAGATGTAAATTAGATTCCAATGTCCCTTGAAGTATTGATTTACGCTTATGGAAAGAGATGTGCCAATTGCAAGTATAGCTCAAGCAAATGTTTCACCTGCTTTTTCCTGATATTTTAAAAATTTTGCCAACAAAAAACCCCAACTCATTAGGAAATATTGGTGACTGAACTTGGAAAATCCTGCATGCAGAACAACTGCTCTACCCACTGGTATTTATTTACTTATAGGGTTCCTGAAGCAGATTTTTCTCAAATGGTGTTGTTCCACCACTTAGTGGAACAATAATGTATAATGTATGACATTGTTACCATGGGGTAACATTACAATAATTTAACGCTTGATGATGACTTCCTATTTCCATCTTCCTTTCACAGATCAAATTATGACATCATCACCCAAAGGAATTTTCCGGCCATTTCTATTTATCTTCATTGTGCTGGGATGCTTCATGGCATGTCTGCTTATTTATATCAAACCGACAAACAGCTGGATATCTGGTCCTATTGAATCAGCCAGCTCTGTTCTAAAAATGAAGAACTTCTTCTCCACCAAAAATGATTATATCAATGAGACAACTATTCTGATATGGGTATGGCCGTTTGGCCAGACATTTGATCTGAAATTCTGCCCAACATTTAACATCCACGGGTGCCATCTGACTACAGACCGCACACTATATAACCAGTCTCATGCCGTTCTTATTCACCACAGAGATATCAGTTGGGATCTGACTAATTTACCTCAGCAACCTAGGCCGCCATTTCAAAAATGGATCTGGATGAACTTGGAATCACCAACACACACTCCACAAAAGAGTGGGATTGAGCATCTATTCAATTTGACCCTCACTTATCGTCGAGATTCAGACATTCAAGTGCCTTATGGCTTTATGGTAGTTAGCACAAGCTCCTTTCCATTTGAAATGCCGAATAAAGAAAGACTGGTGTGTTGGGTGGTGAGTAACTGGAACCCAGAGCATGCTAGGGTCAAATATTATAATGAACTAAGTAAATACCTTGAGATCCATACCTATGGGCAAGCATTTGGAGACTATGTGAGTGATAAAAATTTGATCCCAACCATCTCCGCTTGTAAGTTTTACCTTTCCTTTGAGAATTCTATCCACAGAGACTATATCACAGAGAAACTTTACAATGCTTTTCTTGCTGGATCTGTGCCAGTCGTTCTAGGTCCTCCTAGAGAAAACTATGAGAATTACATCCCTGCTAGTTCTTTCATTCACGTGGAGGATTTTCTCTCTCCAAGGGACCTCTCAGAGTATCTTCTTTTGCTCGACAAAAATGATAAACTGTATGTTAGCTACTTCGACTGGAGGAAGGATTTTTCAGTGCACCTTCCTCGGTTTTGGGAATCACATGCATGCCTTGCCTGTGACCATGTAAAAAGACACCAGGAATACAGGTCAGTTGGCAATTTAGAAAAATGGTTTTGGAATTAAACTCCTATCCCTTACTTGCACTTTACATATATATTTTTAAAAGCTAACAAAACCATTATTCCAAGTGAAGATGGTGGGGGGAATCCCTCCAGAATATGTGACATCTTTGTTTCCTGGATACAGCATATTCCATTTACACTATCTCTGGATCATTCATCCAAAACTCTCCTTACTTTCCACAGAAAGGCATCTGATTAAAAAAGACTAATGATGTCACAGACATTGGCCATTTTCTGTGTTGTTGACTTATTTGGAGAGTTGATCATTTTATTTTATATAGATGTGACTTTGAAAAGGAATTAAGAGCTGGCAGCCTGAACAGAAGTTTAACTATTTTGTTAAAGCAATCAGCGCTATGGTGATTTCTTGTTATATTTTCATCAAATGCAAACACAAATATCATTTTTTGCAATGTGTACTGAGAAAAACTGAGAAGTAACTTATGTGGACACTTATTAGAGATCTGTATGTGAAACTGGTGCACCATGGTTGCACAAATTATTCCTCCTGAGCCACTGGCATGCTATCTTATTTATATTTTGTTGGAAATCCTGCTATGTATATAGCTGGTTATGTGCACTGAATAGTAATTTATTGTTTACCATTTCTTTTTAAAACTCCCCCCCATTTTTTTATTTGTTTGTAATACAGCAGTCACTGGCCAATACATAGAGTAATGGTGTTTACACTGGCTCAGATAGTTTCTTTCTGGGAGAAAACAGGCTTAGGAAAAAAAAATTAAAATTTCTAGCTAAGATTCAGTATAGGATTCAAAGAAAAAATATTTGTGAGTTCAACTCTTTAGTGAAATACACATGTGACCTTCTATGCCATTTTATATACTGCGTACAAGGTACAGTTCCAAAAGCAGTTTTCTATGAAGCATGGAAGGCTTCTACTGAGTAAAAATAAGTCTAAAGACCCATTCAGCTCATGGAACTAGTTTCCTAATTATTTGAAATCTGGCCTTGGTAAACAAATACATTTTTTAAAAAATGTGCATTTTCCTCCATCTACTCTAGAATGCTAGTTGATTGACAAAGTGAACATTTTCTATCCTTGGCGAAGTATTAAGTGGCATGCTTTGAAACCACACAGTCAGAATTAAATACGAACTGAGTGCTTTGTTGAAATGAAGATTCAGAAGGCAGCAAATGAAAGTCTGTTTCCATTTGGGGACAAAGGAAGCAGCTTTATACCAGGTAAGACTATGTGTCCATCTAGCAGAGGCTGTTCATCATTTCAGGATGCAGAAATATTTCCACATCAACTGCTACCTGATGCTTTTAACTGGAGATCCCACCAGTTCAGCCTGAAGCCTTCTGCATAACAAAGCTCATGCTCCACTTCTGAGCTTGGTCCCTCCCATAAGCAATAAGCAATCTTTTTTGTTGTTGTTTATCTGATAGGACCACTGTTTCAACAGTAGGTAGATATTTTGTCTAATGCCTTGAAAAGAGTAAAAGATTTATCAGTTAGGTGACAATCTTATACCTGGGAGTAATCACCACTGAACTAAGTGGGATTTCTGAGTAGCTGGGTGCATAGAATTCTATTGTTAGCCTTGTATTTCTGACAGTTGCAAATTATCTACTTCTCAGATGTAACCATCTGACAATGATTCAGCCATTAGCAGGCTGCTATGATAGGAATATTCAGTCTCAGAAGTGATCCCTGAGCTGTGTGCACAATTAAGACAGTACTGGGACACTTACTGGTGGGAAATGTTTGAAAATTGCTAGATCAGGCTACAGCTGTTTTGGGCTTGAATTTAAGCCCATAGAATAGAGTTTCTCAGTGGTGATATTAATGCACCTCCCCTATGTCATTATGTTGTGATGATACTGCAGCCTTTTATTGGGGCACAAATATTTTAAGGTCAGAGATCTAAGCAAACATTTCAGTTCATATTTCTTTCTAAGTTGATGAATACAAATGCTTTTGATTACTTCATGTTTTAACAATAAACATAAAAGCATGATTATCAAGACCACAGTATAACAGAAGGCTGCAGAATGAATCATGAAGGCTGACAGAACCTTTCATCTGTTGGGAAAGTGAAAGAAGAGAAAGCAGGACAGCGACTAGAAGGTTGTCGATGTCTTCAGAGTTGTCAGTGTTCATTATCTTCCGAAGGGGTTGTGCATACAGTTTGGGAGTTGATGACAGATGTGGTGCTCCATGTTCTCCACACTTTCAGAAGGAATGAGCAGTAGCAGCCAGTGAGGTGAGGCAGCTTACCTGAATAGCTCTGGGGCAGGGCAGTGGGAAGATAGGGGCTGGCAGAGCCAATCCAGCACTTCCACCAGCATACCTGCACAGCCCTAACCTTGCTCCGTCCCTGCCCCAGCACTAGCCAAGTAACCTGTAGCAACACTGGTGTTTGGATGCAAATCTGTGGCACTGCCCCACCACATTGGCCACTATTGTCAGTGAGCAGAAACCTGATTAAAATGGTGGTTTATTTTGATGGGCAATGGCAATAGAACATTTTGATTTAGTTGGATCACATTTATAAATGCCCCACATTGTGTGGACTGTTGGCACCTAGAATATTGAATATTAGGTGATGGCTTTCTACTTGCAGAATACTATTGCTCCTAAGATACATTGATCTACCTATATATAGCAAGTCCAATCCATGTGTTTCTTAATGTGTTTGGGGAGAAGCACCCATCCTTCTGTTTCAAAGGGTTTTACATTGTCTCAGTACTTTGTGGCTAAAATCTATTCCTGTCCTTTTATGAATGTATGAATCGAGGGTTTCGTTAACACTAAATCAATGCAATAAAAAAGAACAGCCTTTTAGGCACTGAAAGTAGACACTTCCCCTGAGAGAAGGACTAAGCTGTTTGCTTAAATGTATTTTATTAAAAAGGTAAAATTGTAGGTATTAGAACTGGGGTCCCTCGTGTGGTGCCCTCAGACACACACACTCTTGGTGCTCAGCAGGGCCCCCTGCCCATCCTATTGTACAAAGAGGTTTTTTGCTTTGGGGGAGGTTGGGTTGGGGCTCCTGTTCCTGTAAATTCCATCTACTTTGGGAGAAAGGAGAAAATGTTATAGCTGTTCTTAAACTCCCCATGATAGTGAATGGGGCACACAAAGCTCAATTTTATATAAAGTTGCTCAGAAATCAGATTGAAAAGGTACACAGAACAACTCAGAAACAAATCATTTTTTTAAATGCACAACTACAAGATGATACAAAGCAGTTGAATTTGAACCTGCACCCATCTACGAAACTAATATGTCTTTGTGCACAAAAGTTGTGCTTGGAACTCTAAGGCTCACATTTCAGTATGTGATACGTTTACTAGTCAGTAGAATTCAAAATGAAGCATTACCTTTCTCATATTTCTCAGCAAAAAAAAAAAAGAGTTTTGGGGGCAAACATTTGGAATTATTTTCTGTCAAGCCCTATTTGATGTCTGCCCATCAACAAAATTAGCAATCATATGAGAGGGAGAGCTAGCTTCAAATCCTCCTATCGTGTCCTTGCCCTTTACCATGCATGCATGTGAGAGCATGTCTGCAGAGGACACACCCTCTACACACATGGATTCTCCCCATGATGAGGGGAGATCTGGGTTCCACATTGCAGGAGAATCCTACATACTGTACGTAGAACAGGCACCTTTCTACAGTGTATCAGGGCATAGCCAGCAAGGGCAGGATCAGCAGACATAGCCCCATTCTTTTTAAACAAGTATTGGGAGCACCCAAATAGGGCTACAGTGTTTGTACAACTATGCATTGTGATAACTCTATCTGTGATTCAAAATTCTTTTCCCCTGTATTTGTTTTATTTTCATCCATACCCAGTCTAGCAACTTATGTAAATATGTCCTTAGTGCTTTATTCTTATGTGACCTCTGGGCAATAAGGATAATGAATAATGGATAATCTTTAAGTGATAGATATTGTACAAATGAACCTTTGTTATCTGAAATATAACGTGGGGTTGCAATGAAACTCTGTGTCCGTTAATCGTATGTAAATTGAGCTCATTTTTGTATGAACTTTGGACTTTCAAAATGATTTGCATGTTCCCCAGAGCATTTAGGCAAATGGTTCTATAATGCATCGATTTTTTCCATTTTCTTTGTTTGAGAAGATGGTAATTGTTTACCTAATATCTAAGTGATAAGACATGGCTGCAACAGCTTCCCCATTTATTTCAATGGAGGAAACAGATCTCGGTGTTCTTTTCTGAATGAGGAAGCATTCTGTTCATTAGAGCTCTGTTTGTATGCTACAGCAGTAGTTCCAAAACTTGTTTTCCCACAGAAGACTTAAAAGTTGCAGACTACTTAATGATTTTTCTATCTGTTGTAGCCATTGTGCCATGCTGTGCTAGGTGCTCTTTGATTTTTAATTGCATTTTATTGCTTCTATTGTATTTTATTTTATTACAGTTTGCATTCCATACAATAAAAATAAAAGAAGCAACAAAAATACAATTAAAAATCAGTATGAATATTCGATGTGGGCATGCTACAGACCACCCAAGTGAAGGTCGCAGACCACTAGGAGTCTACGGACCACAGTTTGGGAATTCCTGCACTACAGGAAGCATGGAACTCTTTATCAGGGCAGTATCTTCAAAGGTTTGGGAAATGTGACATTTAAGAACAAAAAGGTATTAAATTAGAGGGGGAAGCTGACACCTTTATTTCCAAGTGAAACTTTGATACTTCCCCTATGCACACACACATTTGTATCATCTGTGTAGGTATTACCACTGTTTCAAAAAAAAGCTCTATTGCGGGAAACTGTGAATCTCCGCTGTTCACCAGCATTAACATTGTTACACTACAAGAGAAAACTGATAATGTGCATGAATGTGATAGAATGAAATCTTAACCTTTGTTATCTAAAAGGGAAATCCTGGCTTGGATTCAGAGGTAGCTACTGTGAGCTGAATGGCATTTCTGCTCACATAAGGGAGACCCATGATTTATGTAGATTCCCTGCTCCATGCACTGTGTCCTGTGCCATATTCCACAGCATTCACAAACCTCAAAATTGGCTTTCAGTGGTGCTGGAAGCTGGAGTGAGGAGGTTGGAGTTGAAAAGCCCTGTCCTGTGAGTGAAACATTGTTCTCAGTCCTTAGGGCAAATTTTCTTTGAATGTGTATGTGTGTAATCAAATATATGGGCAATGTTTGTATGTTTTATGTGTTTTGTTTTGCTTTTTGGAAAGCAATATGCTGCAAAGCAAACTGAAGGTTGTATTATCAAATCTGTGTTATTTTGTGTTGGGGAAATGAATCCAAAAGAGCATACCATGTCGAAGTAATTTAGAACCTGAGCTCTCTTCTTTTGAGTCATATTGGCATTGTATTGTTTTCAATGGCAACTGATTCTGTCTTGTACTGAAGAACATATATTTGAATTGATAAACTAGATGGATTCCTTTTGCTTGTTCAAAATGTTAAAGTAGGTTTGAAGTTGTATAATTGCCTACAGGCTCTACCTTTCTGGTGCACAGCATAAAATCAAAACAAATAGCAAAAACCTAAGAGCAGATATTACAGGTTGAACAAATCCCCCTCTCCCTGCAAGCCCATGCATGCCCCCTAAATCTGCTACAGAGGGTTAGGGGAACTCTCCAGAGCAGATTTGTGGGGTGCAAGGGTGATGAGAGGAATGGAAGTCCTGCTTGTGATGTCACTCTAGTTCTCTGAAGACCAGCAAAAACAGGCCCAGAAAAAACTTCAGTTGTAAGTTATGATGGACAAGGTCACACATGTTACAATTATGCTAATTTCAACACTCTGTTGATTGCTGGAATGCGTGAAACTACAGCAGACCAATCTCAACTCTGAAGGATGCAATTTTTCAAGTGTGTTGATAATTTCCTGACACAGCTTCTACCCTTTCTTCCTTATCTAGATCCAGTGCCTGCTGTGACATAATTTCACTGTGTAATTAGAAGCATGGCTGGCCCCAAATACTTTATCAGAACTGGAAATGTCCTCCCCACCCATAGGTGCATAGTACCCATCTTGGCAGTTGATGTGAAAACAACAATCCCACAGAGCACCTCTCCTAGGGAGCAAATAACACTATAATTATTATTATTATCATATGCAGGAGGAATTCAATTGCATGCTCTTTTGATCATTCTTGTCAGTGTAAACATTTTGGCTTGCCAGTTGAAACAATCCACCTCTTCACTCAGCATGCTCTTCTAGGAACTCACAGGTGTTTTAACAATGACATATGAGCAAGAGGGGGAAGAGATGTACAGTTGTGGTAGCTGCAGATCTTCTGAAAAATCTAGTTCAGTCCCAAGGAAACTGTTCTAAAGAGATTTGTTTTTAAGGTTTGGGGGTTCTTCATTAGGGGTTCTTCATTTACATGGTAGGGCTAATCCTGTTCCATATGTGAGGCTCCTGCTTCACTTCCATCTACCTTTTTCATCTGCCAGTTGCATTTTACTGGAATATTTTCTATCACCTTTTTCCTTTCCTTTCATCTATTCAAGTTTTCATCCAAGAAATAAACCACAAATCCATAAACTACAATTGTAAAATGATATGTTATGGTGATATAGAGCACCATGTATTTAATTCAATCAAAACCCTATTCTGAGGTAGGATCTGTTGTATTATGAGCAGCTAAAACAAGCTGGGATGAAACCATGCTTTTATACCTAGGTTGTTATATCTGAACCAGGTATTCACTGGGGTACCACAGTATGCCATCATCTTAACTCGATTACACATTTTTAAATCATTATTTTTCCTGTTTTGGAAAAAACCAACGTATATCATCTCAACATTTCGAATATATTAAATTCTACCTTCACTGTATTGCAATGCATATATGAGTTTTAAACAACTTAATAATAACCAGCATTTTTCTTCTACTGCTTTATTGATGGAAACCTCCTTTCCCACCAACATTGGGTTATTAAAACACTGCTATCCATTAGGAGATGTTAAACCAGTTGTCCTAAGCACAACTTTTCGAACTACACTTTCTACTATACAACCACAGTGCCAACAGGTAGCAGATATATTTGAATACATTTATTTTAGCCTCTATGGAGTCAGATGCCATGGAGTTAAATGCCATAATATAAACACTTCTTCAGTTAGGCTTAATGCAGTGTGACATTTTCATTCCTTTTGTCCATAAATACCACAAAATGTTATCCATTATATTCCTATTCTTGTTCCATCCTGAGCAATTCTTCTTTTAAACTTTTACTTTCTATCAGTATCTGATATACTGTAGATAACATGCCTTTATTTATACTCATCATTAATATTCTTAAATTCTGTTTCTTTCCTCAAGCACTTCTCCATTAATTTATCTAGTGTGTCAATCAAAATAAGAGAATCACTCCTTTTTTTATTTTCCTAACAAAATCTTCATACGACTTAATTTTTCCTTCTATTATGGGCTTTGAATTTGTGCTTTCAAGAGGACTACTTTCCCCATACAACCTTTAAACCTGTAATCCTAAATTGCCTTTGAGTGGTGCAACTGGTACTGAATGCTCACATGCAAACTAGGACAATTTTAAAGCATGACTTTACACAATATGTGTTCCTATAGAAATAATTCCTCAGGAAAACAGCCTCCTTCAAGCTATCATACGTTCTTTTCATTATGTTATATGAAATTCATTGGGAGCTTGTGTCCCTTTATTCTTTTTTTACAGCTAACTCAAAGTACCATTTGCATGTAGTCATGGAGAGGCCGTCAGCATAGTGATGTGACAAAGCTATACAAAGCCTTTTGTTTTTTGGCTGATAATCCAATTGAAACCAAAATGGTTTTGATAGCTGTTTAATGTGAATTATAAATATATCACTTCAGTCTTTAGTGGCTAAAGATCTGATTGCAAACTGTTCATTCACTGAGGGCAATCAGAAGGGCCATACACTTGTTTTGGATGCACAGATATAAGTGAGCAGATCAGAATTAACACTATAGTGTTAATTGAAGCATATCAGAATCACTATTGCACATGCTAAAAAATGTATTTAAATGGGGGATATATATTATACACACTGAGCATGTGTTCCAAAAATGGAGAATGTGTACTATAACATACTGTTGGCAGCTTTCCTACTTTCAACCAAGTATTCCATTTTTGGAAGACTATAAACTAGGGTCTGAAAAGCTACCCATGGTCTTCTGCTCATGGAGATTTTTCACTTCCCCTTTACACCACGTTTTGTCTCTCACTTAACCTAAAACGTCTCAAGTCCATGCACATTGGTCTTTTTATATCACAGCCATAATTTTTTCATCCTGGAGTAACACAGTGTAGTAAGAATGAATTGCGAAAACATGAGCTTTCCTAAGGATGTTATTAGCAGCACTGGCAATTTTTAAAGTGCAGAGGTTTAAGTAGTTTTAGTCAGTGAAATCATTCACTATGTATTAGATGTACGCAAAGGATTTTGACAGTGACTGGCAAATATTAGTACTGGCATAATTCTACTACTGAAATGAGAGAGACTTAAAAGTTCTTAATTTCTGGTTGATCATGCTTCTTGTGATTAATTCTACAAGTTAAACCTCCTACTTACTTTTCTAGACAATAAAAGAAAAAAATGATCAATTTTTAATCCAAGGGAGGCAAACGAATGCAAATGTCAGGAGCACTTACAAATGGGTGAAGGCAACACCTTTAGTAAACCCAATGGAAAATCCATCAAGCCTTCAATAGCAAATGGGGGGGGGGACTTCCTTTGTTCTTCTCTGACATGGATTGCAGAAGGAATTGCTGGGCCATTCCAACGTTTCTGTATTATGTCAACATGCAACCAGAAAGTCAATATTGAAATGTTACATCCTTTCACACATTTTAAATATTTCAAGGGCCTATTAATGGATGTTCTCTGTGACAACTGCTGTAAACTTATGCATATTTACTTAGAACTTACTGAACTCGGCAGGATTCACTTTTCCGTAAACATGCATAGGTTTGTGCTGTTAGTCTTAATGTGCAAACTTGTTTCCAGTGAATGAGCACAAAGGTTAAAAATGGGGAAAATATTTGTTATATAGGACTTCTTATATCTTGTATTAATGCACTGTAATTTTGCACTACTTTGTAAAAAACTTTAAAAATCTAAAACATGCCAAATGTACAGTATGTAAAATATTTTGCTGACTTTATCTAATTATCTTGTTTTTCTGAGTGTTAATGTGATGTATAATTAACTATTTTGACTCAAGCAACAATGACCACACCCAACACACCAATGGATTGTTTTAATTTTTATATTGACTACTTTCATAAATCACTTTTTCTACTTATTTTTGTATTTTTCCATGTCTGTGAAATATATAACCCTTAGCTAACATTGATGTAGAATAGCAGGTTGCTAGAGAATATCTTAAGATACAGATTAGCATTTGAAACTGTGAGCCAAGATGCTTTTGAATTACGCAATTACTAGCTTGCCAAATTACTTGAAATGTCTTACAAAATGAAAAAGGGTGCTATTAGTCTTGCTGTTCTTTCATTCTGATAGTGAATAATGTTGACATTTAATAAATATGTGTTGGTTAAATTATCAATAACTGATTATCCGGTGGAAGCTGGAACAGAGCTAAAAACAATAGTGAGCAGTCTTGTTTGCTGCACCATAACTCTTTAAATTGCATACTATCAAAAGCAATGATTGAACTCCACATGGTTTTGTCAAGAGGGAAAAGGCCGCTGTAGCATGTGCAAACTGAAGAATTAACCCAGTCATGACAATGTAATATCCTGCTTGCTGGGAAATGAAAGAGGGTATGGCTTATTCACCCACAGAGAGCGAAGCAGCTCCCACATCACATGGGTATGAGTTTGTAAAACAGGATTTTGGGTAAAGCATGTACTTTCAGTATTAACAACCAAATTCATAGGGAGTTCAGAAGCATGGTTCAGTTTTCTGGTTGGGTGAACTACTCTAGCCTTGCAGAAAGGGGTTGTTCCCTTTTTTTATTTCCTCCCACACCCAGCAATTCAGAAGCCAAGTTTTCATTTACTTGCATAATAATATTAAAGCAGGACTGCTTTATTATTCCAGACACTTGCACCATTGTGTTTATCATATCATTTATTGTACATAAATATAGGGAAATATCCAACAGTGATATAAATTGCAGTGGGAAATTATAGCTCACTTCTAAAATATACATTTTAAGAAGCCATGAAAGGACAAACGGCCTTGTAAAAAATATGTGTATACTTTTATATTAATTACAAGTTGAAGGTTTCCTCTTTGTGCTCCCAAGTGTAACCTCAAATAAAGCCAGGTTTCCTGTTGTTTGGATTACTATTTTGCCACCTTAATATGTGGAAGTATAAATATGTGGTTGCATTTTCCCCTCCTCCTTTATGTTGTGAATTTCTGTGTGTCTGATTATCTGTGGTTCTGTTTATGAAAACATATTACATGTGACAGTCTGCAAAACTCCCTTTTGTGGAATGCCAGGGAACTGGAACTGTAATAAAGACTTCAATGATGTGTGGAATTTTATTTTCTGCAAGTTTTCAAGCACTTCATTGATTTTTTAAAAGATTAGCACAGAAATTCTCCCCAGAAGATGATAAACACTGGATATGTAAATAGCTATCAATATGTGTATAAAGTTGTTGTAATAGGTATATTTAAAATAAAAGACACAATTTAAAAGTACTTTTTCCTTTGTGTTTGATTTAGAGATCTCTGCCTGTGATTCTGATCCAAATCTCACTTGATTTGAAATAAAGATTGCTTTTTGTGTCCAATGTTTTCAGTGGAAATGTTCTATATGTGATCTGAATAGAGCTATAATTTATCTCTTTCATTGTAGCAGCCATTTTGATTCCCCCAAATTCACCTTTTTAAAAAGTTGTTAGCTTTATACTGTCAGAGCTCTGATTGTCCAGTCTACCAAAGTGATTTTGCATCTCTTGAAAGAAGAAGCATTCAAACAGAAAACAGCAGTGTGGGTGAAACATTTTTTAATTCCTCTGTGCTTTTTTGGGCCAGCCCTATCCAGAACCCTAGGGTCATTTAAAGGATAGCACAACTATATATCTGATAAAGACAGGCTTAGAGCAAATCACCTAGGTCCTCTATTTCAGCCTAATTCACTTTCTCCCCAATAGACAAGTCCCAAAAGCAACTTATATACCCCTCAACTGTCCCAATTTTAGTGATACATCCCATTTTGGGAAGTCATCTTCTCACATGAGTCACCTGGCTCCCACAAAATCATAGCCCCGAAAGACATACATTTTTGGGTGCTATGCTCTTATGTGAGTCACCTAGTTCCTGTGGGGTCACGGCCCCAAAAGACATGGGTCCCAATTTTCCTCTGGGGCATGTTGGAGAGTATGAACTTAAGCTGTGCTCTCCTTCTCCCATTCCCTCCTGGATTCTACTGAGGCAGAAAGCCTTTGTCTTGAGAGTCAGTACCTGAAGCCAGTCTGTCATGCCAGCCAGACCTTGAGATCTGGAATGAGGTGGGAACTCAAACATAAATTAATTTGGTCAGAGTGCATCATTCTTTCAACCTCTTCTTCCTAAATGACTGTAAGCTAAAAATTCAGGCCGTCATCAAAAGTCAGCCTCCTGTGCCAAATTATCTTTTGCGCTGCATGTAAGGAGATGTTCTTATCTGCTATTTGTTTGATACAAAAAGGCATCCTCTTACCCATGTGCTTTGAAAGCAATATCACTTAACATTATTACTCAGAGCCTCTTAGAAAAATGGTAAAAACAACCTTAATCTTTGAGGAGATATTCTATTCCCACTGCAGCTTTGCAGGCTATAAAGATGAAAAGAGTCTTCATAAGAACATGTGATCTAGACACAGACAAACCAGTGGAGGGTTATTCCTAAAGTCCAAATAGGCTAGGAAACCTCAGGAGCACTGGACAAATGCAGCATTCCAGCCCTCAGGACACTCCCCAGACCAGCCTTTGCCACATCATCCATAGTCAGCACAGTGTGCTGATGGGAGTTGTAGCCCAAACAGATGGAGGACACCAGTTGACAAAGGATGCCCTAGGTGTTATGTATGCCAGGGGCACTGAGTTTCAAGGTAATACTTTTTGGACCTCTTAAGTGCCTCTGGTTTGCATGCTGCAGAGCTCCGGAGTTAGTTTCTTTTTCCATTCTTGTTTTATAGTAGCAAAGGAGTGTTGTGTTTGAGAGACCTGCTTTCCTCCTGATGTGTTACCCCAACACAACACTAGGCCATACCATAGCTGTCAACCTTCCCTTTTTTTGCAGGAAATTCCCTTATTCCAGCACCGTTTCCCACTGCTTCCCACTGCTATCCTGGATTGTTAGATATCCTGTAGACTGTCCCCGGGACAGGTGAGGCTGCTGAGCCCTTATTTTCGAGGCTGCTGATCCCTTATTTTCAAATCTGAAAGTTGACAGCTATGGGACATACCTTCCCATACCATATTCCTCCATCAGCCCTGCTCTACACCCCCTCAAGTACTTTCACCTGGCTCGGATGCATCTTTGAATTGTGATAGTGTCTCTTGTTTACCTGGATTGAGAGATGTGTGTGAGGTTATTTGTAGAAGCTAAGGCTGTGCATTGGATTCATAAAGTTGGCTTGAGTTCTGATTCAGCTTTAAAGAGCAGGTTTTCATGGGGGAAGAGTACTTGGACATGGATCTTTAAAGGGTGGCTGGAAACCACAGAGGAAAGGTAAGTGTGGATAATCCCTTACTCAAAGTAGGCCCACTGAAATCAATGGACCTAAATTGGCCTTGTTCATTAATTTCAAATAATTTCTTAGTATGACCAACACTGAATAAAACCCTTAGTTTGTAAGCTTCGTCCAATGGCCTTTGTAGAAACAAGAGAGAAGATCAGAACTGTAGAAAGACATGAACAAGTAAGCCCCAAGAATCAAGGCTTTCTTTGTTAGCACATAAGAAACATGACACTGTTGAAAAACCTTGTGTAAGGCAGAAGGCCTTTTCAGGAATGGTGCCCATGCTATGCAATGCTCTCCCCAGACAGGTTCGCTAGAGGCTTATGCCCTGATATCTTTGATGTTAAGTGAAGATCATTTTTCTGATTTTCTCAGGATTTTTCATCTTTTTGAATTTTGAATTCATTGTTCCTTGTGTTTTAAGACCTCAGAAATGTTTCGGTGCTGCTGTGAGCTTTATTACATTGTTCCATCCTCTGCTGCTAGTTTTAAGTTGCATTTAGGTTTTATGGCTTTAATTTTGTATGTAACTGTCAAACTTTTATTGTAAACCGCCCAGAGAACTTTTATAAATTAATAAATAAGGCAATAATAAATCACACCGCTTTCTTCAGCATATCTTATTAACACGGTAATTAAAATTCTCCAAGACGTACAATGATTTCAGCACAAAGGCATTCTTGATTACATTGTTCCTATATTGCTGTGCTCGCTAACATACATCACATTACACTGTTCCCAAACAGAATTTCAATAATACTTTTTAAATAATTTGTGTTAATCTTTTGTGCAGCTAATTATGTTTATTGATCTGACAGTGCATCCTATTTTCTAATGTGTTTCCCAAAGAGAACTCCCTACCTAATCCACCATAGCCATAAAATATTGTATACCTCTCTCATGGTATATTAAAACCAACTCATTATAATTACACCCGACTGAACCTCTGATTGTTGAATCCGTCATTGTTTCTCTCCTTATAATAGGCATCATTTTCCTGCCAGCTGCACCTGTTCTACAAAGGAGCCACTTCATGCTATGCTCATTCTGTGCCTTCTCTTCACACATACCACTAGTGATGCTTCCCTGTGGTACGTGTGTAACTGCTGTATGTAACTAAAACTATATGGGCAGACCCCATGATACGGGTCACCCAGTCATAAACTCATTCCACACTGGGCAATAACCAGCTGGGAAAGATGTCGCTATTGAAGTAGTCACACATGGGCCACAGGTTAGTGGGACCAATGCTACAGTTGCATACAAATGGGAACCCAGGCTGGGATAATAATGGACATAGGGCAGTGGTGTGGGACTGAGTCCAGCCCCCTATTCTCACTCCCAGCAAGACATCTTTGACAGGTGGATATTATCACCCACCTGCCAATCACCTGATGTCACAATGAGAGCAAGTGATTCGCACCTGTCCAGTTAAAAAGGTGGTCACTCTTAACTGCCAATTAGCTGAGTGGCACAGGGAATGCACCTTCAAAGAGGCATCAAGGTTACAGAAAGCCCCTCTGAAGTCTCTGTAGAGGGGAGAATGCTCCCCAGACCAGAGCATTTTTCCTTCTGCAGAGAAATCAGTTTGTATTCAAAGCACTGGAGGATGTGCTTTGAATATAAACTGTGTCCCTGGAAAGCAAACAATGCTCCATTTTTTTAATATAGAGTGATTGCACACTACTCAGAAGGGAAGAATCCTGACTGAAAAATAACCCTTGCCCCTTTTTGCATCTTCATAAGGAGCCTGCATTCACCTGTTCTGCCTTTTCTCTCCCCTTTGCCTATAATCAAGTCAAATGCAGAAGCTGTGCTGTCATCACTTAAATATCCGCCTTTGAATCCTGGATCAAATAGACTCACAGCAACATGAATTTGATAGCCACAAAATTATGTTGCTCTGTATTTTCTCCCAATCCTTTGAGTCCTAGTCAAGAGGACAGAAATAGATCCACCGACTGTGTCAATAAGAGAAAGGCTTTATTCCTTTTGCCAGTGGCAGTGCCCTCCAAGAGGCAGAAATGAACCTTGTTCTTGCTTTTGAGAATACAGGAATTGGTAACAGTCTTACATAAAAGTTTTTTTCTGTTACACAGTTTTAGAAATCATTTTGTGGGAGTAAATATGTGAACACTTTGTCTAAACCTTTTTTCCACCAGTATTAAAGAAAATATTTCATAGCCCATCCCCCATTTTGCAAATTTTTGGGGTGGGAGATGACAAAAAGGCTTCATAAAAAAATGGGGGAATCTCAATCCCCCCCACCCGATTTGTGGGGCTTGGATTTCCAGGCCTACATTTAGATATGATCAATCCAAGTAAATATATTTTCCCTGATTTCTTTAAGCAGAAGCATGTTGAACTCAAATTAAAGGGCAATTTTGTGGGCAATTTTACGTTGGCCAGGCCATACTTATTAAGTATATTGAAATAAGGGGCATTTAGAGCACAAACCTAATGATGTCTAACCAGAAGTACTATTGATTTAGGTGGGACTTACTCCCAGGTAAGTGCGGTTAGGATTGTAGGCACAGGCTGCAAAACATGCTTAGGATCAGAATATAAAGCTAACAACTTTAAATGAGTGTATTCCTCTATATGTCTACTCAGAAGTAAACACTTTTGAGTTCAGTGGAATTCAATATGAGGTAAGTGTGTCTAGAATTGCAGCCTTACTTATTCAGAAGTAAGTTTTACTGAAATTGATGGGACATTTTAAAAAAGTAACGTTATCATCATGGTACAGGCAAATATGAATGAAGGAGACAGATGCCTCTCTCTGTTCCACACAGAAATATCAATCTGTACTTGATGAGCATCTATTTTCAGGCAAATGCTTGTTTCAGAAGGAGGTAAAGAGTGCCGGGTTGCCATACAATAACTCTGTATCACCCACAAGTTCCATGGTCACTCTATACTGACACTGTGATAATATCTCTCAGGGGAGCTGTCAGTTGCTGATTTATTTTTAAAATCTTATGAAAGGTTTATACACTGCCTTTCAGCTTTACAAATAATCCCCAAGCAGTTTACAATAATAAAATGCTGATGCAATTAAAGCAACAGCAATCGGAGCAAAAAAAAAAAACACCAAAAAACCACACACAGAAAACAGATAAAACCTTGAACTGAAATATGTTAAAAGCCTGGTGGAACAAAAATAAAATCTATTAACCGCCTGCTGAATGGCAACAGAAAAGGGACCGATCTAACCTTCTTTGAGAGGGAGCCCCACAATTTGGATGTGCGACTGAAAAGATGCTATTATCTCTTCCCATTTGCAGGAAGAGGCAATCTTTCAAAGATCATGGTCCCAAGACATTTGAGGTTTTCATAAAACAAGCAACAAGATATGGTCAGAAAACCGAGTGCAATAAATTACTTTGGCTACAGCATTTTCCACATTCTGAAGTTTCAAGATCAGGCATCCCCAAACTCAGCCCTCCAGCTGTTTTGGGAGTACAATTCCCATCATCCCTGACCACTAGTCTGGTTAGCCAGGGATGATGGGAGTTGTAGTCCCAAAACAGCTGAAGGGCTGAGTTTGGGGGTGCCTATTCTAGATGCTTTCCAAGGGCAGCATATAGAGTGCTTCACAGTAATCTAACCTGGATGCAATCTCTGCTTTCAACAGGAAGGGACAGTTGGTGCATTAGTTGAAATGAGGCAAAGGCACTCCTAGCCACACAACCACCTGGCCGTTCAGAAGCGGTTCTGGGTCGAGGAGCATTGCCAAACTGCAAACTGTGTCTCACAAAAAAAAGTGCAACCCTGTCCAGAACAATTTGCATTCAGGAATCCCCCCCCCAAAAAAAAAACACCACCCAGAGAACATCCAATGTTAGAGACTGGTAGGATTGCAACCTAAGCCTATATGAAGTCATAACCCATATTATAATTCCTTTGTATGCTTTCATTTTAACTTTCTGAGAACTTGCAACAGAATTGCTTGTTATCACAGTCTTCCTCCTTAGTTCAGTAATATGAGAGCAAATTTTATCTTTTACATATAGGAAGTCTAGGAAATACCTTGAAAAGAACACATCATTGAATCGCCACCTGATCTTCACCACAAGTCTATTTAGGGATTGATTATTTTTTTTTGTTCTGCTCACAAAGACAGTCTCAATCAATATAATTAAAAAGGAATGGGATATTCAGATCACATTCCAAAGTGCAGACTGCAAACAACGGAACCTGATACAGGCTTCCTCTAATGAAATAAAGCTCATTTCTCCAGACCAAAGGTTTAAAGGTTTAGGGATAGGCCAACCCCCTCTTTTCATTCTCCATATCTCTTGCAACAGTCATAATGTGGAGAAATAGGAACCTGGGGATGTGGCACACAAGGTGAGTTCACCAACCCTGCATATCCATAAACCTTTCATTACCAGTAAAAGATCAATTCAGTATCTTTTAAAGTCCTGTGTAGGTTCCTTTACAGCAGGAATGGGGAACTCCTGACCATTGGGCTGTATTCCCTCAGGAAAAGGTGTTTAGGAGCCACATATCTGTATTTTATATATTTATTGGAATTTTACAAAAACATCAGTTTACAAAATACAAAAAAGAACATATGAAAAGAACAAAAGAAAAAAAGGGGAAAAAGAAAACCTAAAAAAAGTACATAAAAAAGAAGAAATACAAATAAAAATACAATATACAAAAAACGAATAGGTAAAAGAGAATTAAAAACAAATCCATTTTTTATAACTTTATGCTCATTAACTTGTTTCCTTGACCTCCTCACACCTCCCCTTTTTGTATTCCCATTTAGGTAATCAAATCAGCAAATCCTTGCCCTCTTTCATTTATCTTAACTCTATATCTTAACATATTATAACTCTATATTTTCATCCATTATCAATTCAGTTTTGCATATTCTTATTAACTTTGTTGCTAATACCCCCTATTCAACCCAATCATCATTTTAACATTCATTAATTTTACAATATTTCTGTAGATAGTCTTTAAATTTCTTCCAATCTTCTTCCACCAACTCTTCTCCCTGGTCTCGGATTCTGCCAGTCATTTCCGCCAGTTCCATATAGTCCATCACCTTCATCTGCCACTCTTCCAGGGTGGGTATATCTTGTGTCTTCCAATACTTTGCAATCAGTATTCTTGCTGCTGTTGTTGCATACATAAAGAAAGTTCTGTCCTTCTTTGGCACCAATTGACCGACTATGCCCAGGAGAAAGGCCTCTGGTTTCTTCAGGAAGGTATATTTAAATACCTTTTTCATTTCATTATAGATCATCTCCCAGAAAGCCTTAATCTTTGGGCACGTCCACCAAAGGTGAAAGAATGTACCTTCATTTTCTTTACATTTCCAACATTTGTTATCAGGCAAATGATATATTTTTGCAAGCTTGACTGGTGTCATGTACCACCTATATATCATTTTCATAATATTCTCTCTTAAGGCATTACATGCCGTAAATTTCATACCGGTGGTCCACAACTGTTCCCAGTCAGCAAACATAATGTTATGACCAATATCTTGTGCCCATTTAATCATTGCAGATTTAACCGTTTCATCCTGCGTATTCCATTTTAACAGCAAGTTATACATTCTTGAAAGTATCTTAGTTTTGGGATCTAACAGTTCTGTTTCCAATTTTGATTTTTCCACCTGGAAGCCAATTTTTTTGTCCAAATTATAGGCCTCTCTTATTTGATAATAATGAAGCCAGTCTCGCACTTTATCTTTTAATTTCTCAAAATTCTGCAATTTCAATTTCTCTCCTTCTTGTTCCAACATTTCCCAATATTTCGGCCATTTGGCCTCCATATTGAGCTTTTTCTGAGCCTTTGCTTCCATTGGTAACAACCACCTTGGGGTTTTATTTTCCAATAAGTCTTTGTATCTTATCCAGACATTGAACAATGCTTTCCTGACAATGTGGTTTTTAAATGCTTTATGTGCTTTAGCCTTGTCGTACCACAAATATGCATGCCACCCAAAAACGTTATTAAAACCTTCCAAATCCAAAATGTCTGTGTTCTCAAGAAGCAGCCAGTCTTTCAACCAGCAGAATGCTGCTGATTCATAGTAAAGTTTAAGGTCTGGCAGGGCAAATCCGCCTCTTTCCTTTGCATCAGTTAATATCTTAAATTTTATTCTGGGCTTCTTGCCCTGCCAGACAAATCTAGAAATGTCTCTCTGCCACTTCTTGAAACAGTCCATCTTGTCCAAAATTTGCAATGATTGAAACAGAAATAACATTTTTGGCAATACATTCATCTTTATAGCTGCAATTTGACCCAACAAGGAAAGCTTCAAATTTGACCATATTTCTAAGTCTTTTTTCACTTCTGTCCAACATTTCTCATAGTTATCTTTAAATAAATTTAAGTTCTTAGCAGTCATATTAACCCCCAGATATTTTACTTTCTTAACTAATGTTAAACCTGTCTCCTTCTGAAACCTCTCTTTCTCAATCGGTGTTAAATTTTTCTCAAGAACTTTAGTTTTTGACTTGTTCAGCTTAAATCCTGCCACATGACCAAATTCTTGAATCAGTTCTAATACTCTTTTCGTACTAGATTCTGGCTCCTGTAACGTCAAAACTAGGTCATCTGCAAAAGCTTTCAATTTGTATTGTTTGGCTCCGACCTGGATACCTTTAATCAGACGGTCCCTTCTAATCATATTTAGCAAAACCTCCAGGACCGAAATAAAAAGTAATGGGGAAATTGGGCAGCTTTGTCGTGTACCTTTCTCTATCTTAAATTTCTCTGTCATCACATTATTGACTATTAGCTTAGCCTTTTGTTCTGAGTAAATTGCACTTTTACCATTTTCAAACCCTTGACCCACCCCCACCCCCTGGAGATTTTTCTTCATAAAATTCCAAGAAATATTATCAAAGGCTTTCTCCACATCTATGAAAATTAAAACTGCTTTAGTATTAATATTCACTTGCAACTTCTCCAAAATGTTGATTATGTTCCTCGTGTTGTCAGACAAGTGCCTACCTGGGAGAAAGCCAGCTTGGTCCTTATGTATCTCTTCCACTAATACTTTTTTTAATCTATTAGTCAAAATATCAGCAAATATTTTGTAATCCACATTGAGCAGGGATATGGGGCGGTAGTTCTTAAGTTGTGTCTTTTCCGACTCAGTTTTCGGTATAAGTGTAATATAAGCTTCCTTCCACGACTCTGGCGCTCTTTTCCCCTCCAAAATTTCATTACAAAAGTCCTTTAGTGGCTGAATTAACCAATCCTTCAAAGATCTATAATATTTTGAGGTTAAACCATCCGGCCCTGGAGATTTACCCAACTGCATATTCTGAATGGCACCTTCTACCTCCTGTTCTGTAATTTTATGGTTCAGCATTATCTTGTTTTCCTGAGAGATTTTTTGTAATCCATTTGTTTTTAAAAATTGGTCTATATCAAACTCTTTCTGTGGCCCTTGTGTATATAACTGTTTAAAATACCTCTGGAAGCATTTTCTAATCTCCACTGGATTCTGAATGTTCTTTCCTTCCACTTCCAAATTAGTGATAGTATTGAGCTTTTGTCTTTTTTTCATTTGCCAAGCTAACAATTTTCCACATTTATTAGCCGATTCAAATGTCTTTTGTCTCATTTGTTTAATTTTCCATTCAATTTCCTGGTTCATCATCTTCATATATTGCACTTGATATAACTTTATGTCTCTCAGAATCTCTTGTGACTTTGGTTTCGCTCTTAGTTTCTTCTCACCCTCTTTTATTTTTTCCAAAATTTTATCTTTTTTTCCATTTTGGGCTCTCTTCTTTATTGTATTCTGTTGGATCAGAAACCCCCTCATAACTGCTTTACTTGCGTCCCAGATTATTCTTTTTTCAATAATAGTATTCAAATTTATCTCAAAATAGTCTCTCAAGGTTTTTTGGGCCTTCTTAACAACCTCTTGATCTCTAAATAAGGTGTCATTCATCCTCCATCTGAAGGAACCGATTGGTGTTAGTTTCATCTCCATTTTCACAGCATTATGGTCGGAGCAAGTTTTTGGGCAAATTTCCACTTTTCGAGTCTTAGGTGCCAGTCCTCTAGTTACCCATATTTGGTCAATTCTAGTCCATGTCATTTTGGCTTCAGAAAAGAATGTTCCCTCTCTTCCTAAGGGGTTCTTAATTCTCCAAATATCAATCAAGTCCATATTGTCAGTCAGTTCAAAAAAGGTTTTTGGTAGTCTGCCATCTTTAGTTACAATCTGTCTCTGCGACTTGTCCATATTTGTAGATACCACTCCATTCATATCTCCCATCATGATAATGTTGTAATCCATGTAGTCTAACAATGTCTCATGCAATTTCTTAAAAAATTCAGATATCCCCTCATTTGGTGCATAAACTCCTACTATTAAAAATTTTTCTCCTTGTGATTGAATTTTGATTGCCACAAATCTTCCTTGATCATCTTTAAAAACAAATTTTGGTGATAGGCTCTCTTTAGCATAAATTACAACTCCTCTCTTTTTGACCTTATCCGATGAAATAAACTCTTGACCCAATCTTTTATTAATCAATACTTTCCTGTGTAGCCTTATCACATGTGTTTCCTGTGAACAAATTAAGTCCAACTGTTCCTTTTTCAATAAATGAAAGACTTTCCTCCTCTTCTCCGGGGAGTTAAATCCATGAATGTTCCAACTTAGCAATTGCAGAGACATTGTGTAATTATTCTACTTTCCTCCAACTGCTCCCAGTAATTCCTCTTGTTCTGACGGTGGTATCACTTTTGCTGGTTTGTCCGATCCCAAAGATGGTGGTGCTATGTCTAATACTCCTGGTTTTAGGGCTCTAAAGCTTCTTTCTGCAGGTCTTCTTCGTGGTCTCTCAGAAATTTTTCCTTGTCACATATCTGCAGTGGTTAGAGCTGAAGTGCAGAATGAGTGAGGCCACAGCATGCAAGCAGGTACACATATACCTGCACCCAAATCACATGCATACATGCACACTTCCTCCATCCCACCACTTGGTTTTTGTGCTGTGCGCTGCTTCCCTCCCCTGTTCAGTTCAGGAACAAGAGGAAAGGAGGCTTAGGAGAGGGAGAAATTATGGAGCAGAGAGGCAGAAACTAAGCAGTTATCAGATCTCTGCAGGCCCCATCCAGCCCCCAGCTCCCCACTTCATTACTACCCAGTCTCTTTCCAATTATTGAGAATGGTTGATTGTAGTGTTACAATTATACTGCAGCGATAACATGTTTCATAGTCTGTGTTGAATTTTCAAGAAGGTTGCTTTTCACAGTCCTCAAAGATTTCATCAAAAGACCAGCTGGACTCCCTGTGCAAGAAATTGCTTCACATGGTGAACAACAGCTCCTGCTTGAGAGGTTATTTGTGACCAGACCCAGGAAGGTAGAGGCGAGACACAAGTGATGGTTTGAACTAGGACCGCATTTTATTTAAACTATATCTGCAGGGGAAATGAGACAAGCAGAAACCTAGCTTAACTTCAAACCCTGCCCATTCCAAGGGGCATAATGAGGCATTGCCCCAATGCATTATGGCAAGTAGGGAGGTCTTCCTGACTCACCACCTTCTGGGTCCCACAACTCTGGGAGGGTTTGGCAGGTGAGCTTCAAGGATGTTCCATATCCAAGGTATGGGCCTCACGACCTAAAGCAGCTGGTCTCTGGAAACACTCTGCACCTTCAAAGGTCCCTAAGGATGCTAAACTGTTCCCTTAGCTAACCTTAACCTTTCCTGCATCTCCCTGCCAACAATGTGACCAACTTAAGCATGAAAACAAATCAACCTGTTTAACAACAATGGACATTAAACACCAACACCACCTAAATTCAGGCAAAAAAACCCCAAAAATCTGCCCAATGTGCAGATAGGCAAAAAAAATTCCTACTCGGTCCTGAAGTGACTGGTGAACATATACTAGAACATAGGCTACTGGGTGCCAGGAATAGCTTATAAAGCCTGCACCCATGTCCCATGCATGCACAACACCAAGCACCCTCACACTTTCCAATTCTAGTCCAGACATAATGATGTTCCCAGATGCAGCATTACATGGCTAGCAGCAGCATACTTTTCTTGATACTGCAAATTCCATAGTGCTCCAGGATTTTTTGTGTTACTTTTCAGTGGAAACGAATGCCTTAATTTTCAGTTTCATAAACAAAGCATTACATTTTCCCTCTTAGGAGATCCACCAGGAGAGCCTGGCAGATGCTGTCCCCTGGTTTCAAACAATAACACACAGGATTCCAAGTTGATGAATGACTCTGCATTATGATTAACATCGCCATACACTAGCATGCAGTGTCCACGAACATTTCTGCCCACTTTCTAGAACCTCTCCAAAACCATCAAAAGGGAGATGCATTTTACAGGTACAGGGCTACCCTGTGACATTTTGGCACCTGAGGGTAGTCCCCAAAATAGCATCCCTATGCCAGGTAAGAAGGGGTGAGGGGATATCTACATTAGTGACAGGGGGAGAGAAGAAAGATTGGGATCTGCTGCCCTGGTGGATCTTGCCACCTGAAGTAGTTGCCTCACCTTGTCTCATGGGTGGGCTGGCCCTGTACAGGTGATACAACTGTTTTCAAAGGAACCCATACATATACTTCTTCCATGTCCCACTAAAAAAAACCAAACTGCTGAATCATTTGTATTTGCTCTTGTGAAGTTAATTTTGATCATAGGCTTTAAATGCCTGAGAATCCCTGTAACACCCTCTTCCTCTGATAACCATCTGCCAAACACCTTGCTTCTCGAAGTGCTAATTATGAAACTCTAACAAGGATTTTCTTAATTTGAAAAGGAAGGGAGAGGAAAGAGTGACAGGAACCATCTGCAGAAAAAGCTACATGGCATTGTTGAATTATGATGCTGGGAGAATCAATACCTTGCTGGCTTTGGGCACATTTCTGCTTCCTTCGTACATTAAGAACAGAACGAAGAAGGGCTGCATTGGACTTCAGCACAACCTTAGCCCACCAGCCATGCTGTGCTCATGCTAGACGTGCCACTATTGTCCCAGCACTCCTCAACGCAAGTGGGCCATTTATTTACTTATTTGTTTAATGCATTTATATCCACCTGTTTCTCCAGTAAGCTCAAGAGTTCTCCCTCCCCCCATTTAATCCTCAAAACAAATCTGTGAGGAAGGTTGGGCTGAAAGGGAGTGGCTGGCCCAAGGTTACCCAATGAGCTTCATGTCCAAGTGGGGACTTGAACTCTGGTCTCCCAGGTCCTAGTCCAACATTCTAACCACTACACCACACTGGTTCTCCATTCACTTTAAGTTGTGGTCCCTCCCTAGTCACTTATTCTTCCCCCAACACCCAGGCATGGTGCCACATGATATTTTTGACAGTGTCTTAAAACTGCAGGCAACTTGTACCCACCTGGCACAAATCACAGCTCTAATTCTGCCTGGTGTGGCCATTGCCAGGCCTCCTTCAAAGCACCTTGGCATGTGGACTTCCTTAAGCTTCCCACTACCTTGCCCCCCACAATTAGAGCATTGTTCTTGCTCATGGGACTGCAGCCACACCATGGTTGAAGGCAATGGATTTCAGATATATTTAAGAGGTGGGAGAAGAACTGAACTTCCTATTTTTCAGCAAGGTTTTTCATTATAAATCTTTTGCCTATGGGCGAGCATGCCTGTGTGGTCTCCAGAGGTTACAAATGATTTGCAAAGCGTATGACAATTTTTCATTCTGCCAGCTTTACTAAATTCATTTCTTCATAATTAATAAGTCCCATTCTAGCCTAACAAATGGTTCTAAGCATACTTTAGGATTTATTTACCTTTCAGGTGCTCACTAAAGAGCTGTTAGTCACAAGGATCTATTCTCTGCAGCTTTGTGTTTTCATGAAGAGATTTAGTTGCTAAATGAATCAGAGCGGCTAATTATCAGCATGGTTCAGCTGCGGTTTAAATCAGCAGGTCATCACACCTTGCCATTTTATGGAGAGTCATGTTGCAGAAGATAGTTTCTTTCTTGAGCCTGCAGTGCATTGTGCAAGAATCATTCTTCCTTGGTGCAGAAAGAGTTGGCAATACCTGGAACCACCATATGGCAGGTGGTGCTCCTGGGCTGCACCTAGCAACCTAAATGCCACTACCAACACACTCATTTGTAATCACATTTCAATAGAAAGAGCATGGGTGAGATAGTACAAGCCAGTTCAGGCATTGGGGCATGTGACTGCCTTGTCAAAGTAAGCAGTTGTCAGGCTCCAGACAAGAATGCAGCAAGCTGATGGTTTAATTGTAGTTTACACACTAGTCACATTGAGAACTCTTATGAAGCCCTACTCATCTGAGGAAGACATTGAAACGAATGAAGGGCGGACTTTTCCCCAGCAGGAAATCTAGCACCATTCGGCCCGCCTCTTGTTGGCCTGACGCCAAGCCTGGACTCTGCCCCTTTGGTGTGTTTTGGGAGACTAATTCCCTGTCTTCTTCTGAAACACTCTCCCTCCTCCCCAGTCAGGGCCGGGTTTAGGTTTGATGAGGCCCTAAGCTACTGAAGGTTATGGGGCCCTTTATATGTAGGCACCCTATATATGGAAATGAGCAAACCAGTGATTATTTTAGGAAGCAGGCTAGCAGGCGGGGCCCATTACTTACATCATAGGAGCCTACACAACACAAAACAAAACACGGTTGCTGTATGTAAGTTTTATTTTATTTGTTTTTTATCTTATATTTTTGAAATGTACATCCAGTTTTTTTTTCCTTTAATTTTTTTTGGAGGGCCCAAGAGAGTGGGGCCCTAAACTATAGTTTGTTTAGCTTATACGTAAATCTGGCACTGTCCCCAGTGCTAAGGCTGGAGGCTGCAAACTCACTGGCTTGTGTCAGCGTGATCTGCTCTGTCCTGATTATTTATAGACTCTTCTCCTCAGAGAGGGGGGCCCCTTGGGCTTCCACCTCCGTGGACATGGGAAGGAGGCAGTTCTCCTCCCCCTTCCCCCTCCTCTTCACCCTCGCTGTCATTCTGGAAAGGCATGTCTCTTACAGCAGTGGCCTGGCAAAGCTAGTCTCTGATCAGATTACGCAAGACCTTGCATTACACTGACTACTGAGACACCTATAAATCAGTGTACCATTTCTACCATGTGGCCAGTCTACAAGCAGTGCTCCACTACTTGGTAAATCTTCAGAAAGGTAGGTGCCAGCCCATAAGAAGCAAAGCCCCACCCCTTCTATGGCTGGAACTAGTTATTACGAAAGGCAAAAGGTTACTACTGAAAATAGCAACCCTAAATATTTTCCTCTTGCTTTGGGTTTATCCTTAAAAGTGGTAGCCCATGAAGTGGAGGAGGGGGTGTTTCAAGGGCAATAAAAACAAATGATGAATTTTAAACTACTTACAGGGGTGTCAGGGACTGGACTGAGGAGGAATGGTGGAGACCGCCCCCCTTCCCCGGCTCCTGAACCTTCTCAAGAAGAGAAGGACAATATAGATTTACAACAGTGGCTTGCAGAAGGGCATAGTTCAGAGGCTGCAGAGGGGAGAAGTTGGGAAATATTGGGAGAGGGGCAGGAGGAAGAAGCACCAGGGAAGAGGCAGCTGACAGACTCAGTGTCTTTAGAAAGCATTCCTGACCCGCCCGCCCCCCCAGGACTTGGCGGGCATTGAGAGTAGGAGAACAGAAAGGTCAGAGGCAGCAAACAGAAGTCAGCCGACTCAGTAGAATAGTAGAGACGGAGGGGATGGGACTTTACTTGGAGCAACACCATTATTGCAATGGAGAGGCTCTTTTCAAAGCCTCTCTCTGTGAATATTGAATAAAGAACTCGGTAAGAACTCCTCTTGTTATCTACTTCTTGGTTGCCCAGCATGGGAGAGATCAGATTCCCTGAAGCCTGACAAGGGCTGAGCAACATAGGAGCCAACTCCTAGGGGCCAAGATCCCTTCAACCCCCAATAAAATATTTGAGGGGGCCTCCCCACCACTTGATGGGCATTGCAGTTCAAATGGGGTGTGCCTGCCACATCTTGTAATTGATTATGTGGGGGTGGGGCTCAATATGTTATTCAAGTTGACACCCCTTGTGAGCAGTTATATCTCCCATCAGCTCTGACCATTACAGGCTGGGGCTGATGTGATTTGGGAGAGACACAGGTTGCCCACCTCTGCAGTGCTTGATATTATGAGGAAGAGAAGGAAAAGGACAGCTGGTTTTGACAGTGCTGTGGCAAAGCTTAGATCCAGTCTTCCTTAACTAGTTACCAAAGTGGCAACTTCAATTTACCCGATGGGTTGTAAAGGAGACTTGATGTTCTACGTTGTAGGATTAAGGAGAAAGCACTGACTGGGCCACTGATTCATTTATAATTAATGGACCAAAAAATTGCTTGCATCGAAGCCGAGCGTTACCAAGATGGTAGCATTTAAAGACCTATAAAAACCAACAAGCCAATTATTTATGCACGGATCTCGCAGCCCAGCGAACATATCTGAGGATGAAAGAAAAATGCCCTTGTCTGGGGCACTGAATGGTCAGAGCAATCTAAATCCTAAATTAAATTGACTGGCCGCATTTACGTTCAAATGATTTCTGTTTTAATCCTTGGCTTCCACAAAAATCTCCTTTTGTGGAAGAAAAACTGATTCAGTCTCTATTTCCTTGCCAGTCTTTCAATTCCACACATTTTACTTTTTATTTTTAAATAGAATGGAAAAAAGTCAATAGGAGGACATAAAGATCAGGTTATTTATAATAAAAAAAGTCACTGGGGAAGCTTGAAGCCACTGACCAAAATAAAAAGAATTTGTGGGGAAATAGCTCTTTGGTGAGACTGGTACAAAAAAAGACTGTGGAATGAAATGGTGTTTGTTGTCGCCACAGTTTTTAACACTGCATGGTGTTGGCAAGAGTTGTTAAATATATCTAATGCAGTTGTAAATGCCAAATGTGAATCACAGCACCAAAAAGTAGTTCTGTGAGGGACACAAACTTAATCCTAGTTAGCATTTAAAGGCTAACCAAAAGGTGAATGTAAGAATATAAGAAGGACTTTCCTGGATTAAACCAGTCACCTATCTAACCCAACACTCTGTTCTCACAGTGGCCAACCACATGACAAGGGAATCCCAGTAGCAGGATCTGAGTACAGCAGCACTTTCTCCTTCTGCTGTTTCCAGCAACTGGTATTTGAAAGCCTCCTGACTCTGACTGTGGAACTAGAATATGGGCATCAGGGTTAGTAGACACTGTATAACCTTACACTCCATAAGTTGGACGTTGATCTGAATGATCCACCGAGGATCCCTCTCCATACTCTGTGCCTCTGGTTATAAAAAGAGACCGCATGAGTGGTGAAAACAGCCAAACAAGTCTGGCTTCATTATTAAAGTAGTAGGCTTAGTAAAGGTGATTTGTTGCCACAGGAGCTAATGGTTGGAGATTCCTTCTGGAAACAGGCATGTTTTGCTTTTCCCAGGTCCCCACTCCCTAAAGGAAATGATGTCATCACAGTGCTTGCAAATAAGCCAAAGGTTTTGTAACTGCGGGCAATTCCAGACTGTCACTATATTGGGGTGGGATTCAATCACATCTCAGCAGATGCGGACTTGATCAAATCCTAATAATCAAGGGGGTGGCATGACTCCCCTAATGAGGAAAGGCTGCAGCATTTGGAACTTTTTAGTTTAGAGAAAGGATAAGGAGTGACATAACAGACAGAAGCTTATAACATTAAGCATAGCATGGAGAAAGCAGGTGGAGATTCCCACCCCCACCCCCATAACACTAGAATTTATGGACATCCAATGAACTTGAATCCTGGAAGATTCAAGATAGATAAAATAAATAAAGTGCTTTTTCATTCAACACAGCGATAAAGTATGGCACTTGCTTCCACAGGAGGCAGTGGAAGGATTTATAAGAGGATCAGACAATTTCATTGAGACAAGGCTGACAATAGGTACTAGCCATTATGACTATGCTCTGTAATAATACCAATAACTACCACTGACTAGAAACCACAGGAAAGTATTCTTGTGCTCAGATCCTGTTTGTGGGTTTCCCCCACACATCTGTTTGGCCACTGTGAAAACAGGATGCTGGACTATTGGTCTGATCCAGCAGGCTCTCCTTGTCTCAACCTATACCTGACCATTTTGATGAGTCTTTCCTTATCCTAGCTCAACAGGACCAAGCTCTCCAAGTCCTTTTGCCCAGCCAGCTTCAGATTCATAGGACTCATCAAGTCATTAATTACAAAGGACAAGTTGCACAGGTATCCATATGGTGTCAACAACTGCAGGCCACTGACCTTTGAGTCACAGGCACAAGCTGCTTCATCATTAGCAGTATTAAATATATCTTTCATAAGAGGTTAATCTTGCCAAACTACTGCAAATACATAGATTTCAGAAAAATTCCCATTAGGTTTCCTCTGGTTTATGTTCTCCATGGGCAAGTTGGGAACAGAAAAGAGGAAAAGATCTGTAAAAGGAGCAAACTTACTGGAGGAGTCACAATTTCAAATCACCCGAAGTAACAAATGGGACAAGGAGTAAGCAACACATTTGCCAAGAGATTATCCAACAGAGATCTGTGGGTAAGGAAGATATAGATCATGGACCATGTTCATAGAGAGGGGAGGTTCTGACTCTTCCCTTTGCTACATTGTCTTCCTAGATATCATCCGCAGTAGCTATTTGCTGCTGAAGGTACCATTATACATGGGCAGGGACAGGATAGTATAAGAGAAGAATAAGACACTCTTCTCTCCAATGCACCACAATCCTGGTCTAGAGGGGGGCGTGGTCAGAAGAAGAAGAAGAAGAAGAAGAAGAGGAGGAGGAGGAGGAGGAGGAGGAGGAGGAGGAGGAGGAGGAGGAGGAGATGGCAAGCATATTTATTCCAGGTCTGAACAACTATTTTTGTGGTGTACGTATGTGGTCAAGATACCTACCTGAAATAACAGTTAGACTAGAATGACACTTCATGGACTGGCACATGGCCAATGCTGAAATTGCTCTCCATAATGTTCAGCAATACAAACATGTGCATTGTTGCCACCATGCTACACATTTTACGACTCTCCACTCAACTTAATTGGCTGAATTTTGCAGGAGCAGTGAACTGGCAGCATAATGGTGTCGCATAATACAAGGTGAACCCCTGAATGTTCCTGGGGAAAAGGAAAGGAGAAGGCTTGAAGCTACAATTCAGCCATATTGCCTAGATACCTCCATTATTTTGACAAAGGTTTAGTAATGCAACCGCCAGTGGCCTGGATTTGCAAACATGAGCTCTTCAACCATATCGTATTATCATTCTCCTGTGTAAATTCTACCTAATAGATGCTAGATATTGAATTGGTTAATTCAGCAGGGATGCCCTTAATCTACAAAACGATAGTTCAGTTAACTCCAGTTTTCCCCACATGCATATATTTCAGAATTAATTAACTGGAGCTGCTATAATTATGCAGACAAATATCTGACTGTCAGTTTTAAAGCCCAGATCTCAACGCAAGGGAGATAAAGTGCTAGGATTCCAGCCAATTTAGTCCCATTGATTTCAGTCAAATTCAGCTGCTCCAAATATCATGTTTAGTACTTCATGAAATCAAACCAATCTTTCACAGTTGTTCAAAGTAACTAAGCAACATCCATTATCTCAACAGTTTTCTCTACCTCCTGTGTGATAAATTTCATTAGACAAAAGTTGTGCAAAAGACAAATGATTGTGCTTTATGTTTCTTGTACTCTGAACATCCATGTCAATAGCATGTTGGACAGGCAAGAAATCAACATTTGCTTTACAAAGGGAGCAAATATGTCAAACACGAGTGCCTCGCACAGTATTTGATTACACAGATAGTAATCCCACCATGTTGGAAAAAGTAAATAAAGGCAACCCCAAATCATCAAGGCAGCTTTAAAACAGGACACAACCACATTTCAGTAATACTTGCCCTATCTTTCAGCATGTGTCCCTTTAAATTTGATGGGGAAGGGGCACAGCAGAGATCTCCCCAGCAGCGCAGCCGAGTAGGGAGCTACCTCAATTGAATCCTAACCATGTCCAACAGTGCTGGTTAGAGGGTTAGAATTCCACAATGTAGAAGGACCCTGGGCCAGATTCAGCTAATACATTCTGGTAGCATAATGGGGCTTTTCACACACACCCCTTCTCCTCCTTGGTGTGCTCCCACACTTCCTCTAATTGAATCTGAGGGGTTGGGGAAGGAGGGGGAAGGAGAGAGGAGATAGTTTAGTCTTGCAGGCTAAAATGATTGCCCTGTTGGAACGGTCTCTTCAGCTCTACATTGAATTCTTCCGTTTGTTATTGTTTCTCAATAAAATGCTTGTTAATTCGTTTCAGTAGCATGCTTCTGGCTATAATAAGCTGACCCCAAATCATCCACTGAATGACTGAAAAAACATTTAAGCCCTGTTGACTACGGTTAAGCACTCCTGCTGGTTGAGTTGAACTCTTCATGAGCGAGGAAAGGATTCCACTGGAGTCCCATTTAGAATTCATGACAGGCTCACTTTTAAATCGCCAGATGTCCTATGGCAGTGCAGTCTTCTCCCAGGGACCCACTTCCCTTTCAAAAACAAAAGAAAGAGCACAATGCACCTACAGCTTAACAGGAAAAGCAAAATGTTTTCATCACACCAGAGGTGTGATATACTCACAAACTATGAGAAGTTTCACAAGGCTTTTTTCACAAGTTTATTTCTGTGCCTAGATTTAAACATATTACAGGGAATACAGTGCAAAGTGGTATTAATGTTTTATTGGGCAGAGGTTTCAGTAGGCAGAATTACTCATGAGTGCCAAACCCACATGCCTGTGATTCAGTTTCTCCTTGGGGAATTGGCATTAATAAAACATTGGTATTGTAGTTCACTCTTTTGTTGGGGTAGAGGGGAGAAAGATTTTAGGAGTTTTAAGAGAATTGTAAATGTATGTGTTGCTGCTGCTGCTATACCAGCCCCAACAGAAAGCACAGTCTAAACGCTTTAATACACAATCGACAGATAATTCTGATTCTTGAATGCTCTAGATATGGATTGGAATTTATTGAAAATAACCAATTTCCCTAGATCTAAATGTTATCTTTCCTCCTCATCCCCAAAGCTAGGAAAGATCATATTGTGGTGTGCTGTACTCGCATGATCTGCTCTGCCTGGATCCTGGTAGAAGAGAATATGTCATTTTGTATTATTAGTGTTAAGATATTAGACTCTCACCACAACTCTATTTGGTGTATTCTTTTATGTTGCTCTCATGTGCCTTCATCTCTACTGAAGATGGTGCGTACATCCATTCAAGGAGCAACAGGGGGAGGGGGGTGTTCAACTTGGCACATCTCCACACAAGACAAAAGTGTGGCATGTCCTTCTCTGACAGATGTTGTTTGCAAATGACACAGCCTTGACCAAACATTCCAAGTAAGCTCTACAGAGACTAATCAACCATTTTGCCAAAGCTTGAGGGAGTTTGGCCTTACCATCAGCCTCACAAAGACCAACATCCTGGATTAGGACATCGCCAGCACTCCACAAATCAACACTGGTGATCAGATACTTGATGTGGTGGACTAGTTTGTCTACCTGGGTTCCACCATAACCAGCAATCTCTCCATTGATGCTGAGCTGGACAAGTGTATTGGCATGGCAGTGACAGCAATGGCTTGCCTCTCCAAAAGGGTACGGGAGAATGTGATGGCAATGTCCAATACAAAGATGAAGGTCTACCAGGCTTAGGTGTTGAGCACGCTGCTCTATGGAAGTGAGTTGGGGGCAACTTACAACTGTCAGTAGTAGCATCTCAATGCCTTCCACATGCACTGTGTAAGGAGGATTTAGGGTATCACATGGCAGGACAGAGTTTCAAACAAAGATGTGCTCTCCCAAGCCCACATTCCCAACATGTTTCCACTTCTGTCTCAGTAACATTTACATTGGCTTGGTCATGTTCAAGGAAGATGCCAGGATCCCCAAGGATGTGCTCTGGGGAACTGGCTTCAGGCACCAGGCCCATTGGCAGACTAACTGTGTTGCAAAGATGTCTGCAAACATGACATGAAGGTTGGCAACACTCCACCATGTGGGAATCCCTTGCAGATGACTTTAGTGCATGAAGACAGACAATTAGGTTGTGTATCCATAGCAGTGACCAGAGGAGAAATGATTGCTGGGAGGAGTGCAGAGAGAAGAAATACCATGGTGCATCTGCAGCAGAACAACCAGATGCCTTCATCTGCCCCAGCTGCAACAAAACATGTCTCTCCTATATTGGTCTCTACAGCCACAGCAGGTACTGTAAAATTTCAACAGTTTGACTTCACCACAAAAGCACACTCCCCCATTGTCTCCCAAGACAGATGCATGCCAACAACCATTAAGCTCTCCTTTGGTCTTACTAGTACAGGTATTAAGATTTTAACCTCTTTGGTGGGGGGGATTATCTGAATACATTTTATATCAAAGGTAGGCCCACTTCAGAGGTCACTTGTGCATTGGCTAGCTCCAAATGTGCAAGGATCCAAGGGTCAAACGACACTTTGTGCTGAGTGTGTAGCTATAGTTGCATCCACTCCATATATTTAAAGTACATTCTCCCTACAAAAAACATTGGAGACTATAGTTTGTCAAGGATGCTGGGAGGTGTAGTTATGTGAGAGCAGATTACAATGTAATATGTTGGTGTGATACCATATCCAGTGTGCAATATATATCTAAGTATGCTTTTCCTTTGCATGTCAAATCATGATATTCTCCTGAGACTCTCTAGACTAGCCTTTCCCAACCTGATGCCCTCCAGATGTTTGGAGAAACAGCTCCCATCAGCTCCAGCCACAGATATTTTCTGTGTGCCAGGAGGATTTTGTTTTATGCAAGGCACAGCCAGGCACACAATTTCCTCACCTGCAGCCTGAATTGGAGCAGTGCAGTCACAGTTTCAGTTGCAATTAGCTAATGGTATGTGGGGGCTGTCTTAGAATGAGTGCGGCAAAAGGGTGGGCTGTGGATCTGCACCCTAAAAAGAACAGCTGTCATAGGTAAAGCGATGACAATTTCATCATAACAGTGAATTCCAAAAAGAGCTGTTTTATCATAAACGCTTGCTCACACCCCCGTCACAGACAGCTCACAGTCAGTATTACTTTCCCTTACAATATCACAGCAAGTCGCAGTGAAATGAGTGTGAAATCCTGTTAGCCATCTGAAGACCATCTGTATTTTCCTAATGAACACTGCACTCCTTCTCAAAGCATGGACTGTTCAATAAATTATTATGTCTAAAATGAATTGCTTACAATTTAGACTTCACACGCACTTGAAACATTCCTTTATCTTTGGGGATTGTCTGGTGAAAATATCCATGTGGTATTAAACATTTAGCAGCTGCTACAAATGAGACCTCTTTAGAATACTTGATTTCATGCTCACTAGCGGGGGGGGGGGGAGAATCACTTGAGCAAAACTATGGACATCCTAAGTTTATTTCCCTAAAAATAAAGCAGAAGATTTGTTCATTATTCTTTCACTGCTTACTTTTAGAATTTGACTTCTTTGAAACACACACGTTTCAATGGGAACTTATTTCAATGGGAAAAAGTCAGGTAACTGCATAATTCTCCCTTTGATAATACAGAGTCTTGCGGTTACCTTAAAGACTGACAGATTTATTGTGGCATAAGCTTTCACATAAGCTCTAATCAATGGGAGTTTATGCCAGAATAAATCTGTTCATCTTTGGTACCACAAGACTCCTTGTAGTTTTTGCTTCAAGAGATTAAAATGGCTACACTCTGGACGTTCACCCTTTGATAGTAAACCATGAAGAAAGGCTGGGGTTCAAAGAGATATTTTAAGCATGTTCAAATTTGATTTTTGTCTCTCTTTCTCCCTCCTCACTCTATTGAAGAGCAGACCACCATACCCTTATCACAAATGCTGTATGGTGTAGCAGCTAAGGCAGGATCTGGGAGACCAGAGTTCAAGTCCCCACTCAGCTCACCCCTCATGCAGTTCACTGGGTGATCTTCGGCCTCTCAGCCTCTCAGATGTTGTAAGGAAAAATTGGGAGGGTGAGATCCATACACACTACCTTGAGCTCCTTGGAGAAAAGACGGGATATGAATATAACATTCAAATACCCAGAGAATGAGTGTTCCAACTCTCCATAATTCCAAGGTGATGTTCCATGTGACATGTGTTCAAAAAACCTGTTCCAATACTTCCTTAGTTATGAGGAACTACGTAGTTGTGTGTGTCTTTGGGCGTTGTCCAAGCTGCAGTTGTATGCTGAAGATGCAAAGCAACATGCACATTCTACCAAGCAGGATTTACCCCCCATGGGATCCTTCGAGAAGTCTTCAAACAATATCAGATTTTAATACAGTGAGAGATTCAGCTGAATTCCACAAAGGGAGGCAGGTATTTCATAAGTGTCTCTGTAGACGATGAGAATGTCAAAGCTCATAAGCCATTAAGAATCCCTCCATTTAACTTCTGAATACAAAATCAGTGTTGCTTATATCATTAACATTGAGGATGCAACATATTGATGTTTCTCAAAGCCTTTCAGAAACTGATGATCCCATGAAATTCATTTAGGGAGTATAAAATTAAAAATGCTAACGAGAACAGAGGTGCACAGCTCTTGTCAATCATCATTCAGAAGGACCCAAAGGCATTGGGGAAATAGGAAGGAGAAAGCAGCTACCTTCTTTGGAAAATGAGGTTTGAGTTGAAATTGTTAAGATTTTCATTACAAACTGTTTGGTATGTGCGCCATCCCTAAATGAGAGATGTTTCTCAATTTGGATTCACTGTGTGTTTTTATGTGTTTGGATTAACCACATCATCAAAGACAGCAGCAGGACAGAGTCTTTCTCTGTGTAGATATTTATTGTTGTTGTTTAGTCATTTAGTCGTGTCCGACTCTTCATAACCCCATGGACCAGAGCACGCCAGGCACTCCTGTCTTTCACTGCCTCCCACAGTTTGGTCAAACTCATGCTGGTAGCTTCGAAGACACTATCCAACTATCTCATCCTCTATCGTCCCCTTCTCCTTGTGCCCTCCATCTTTCCCAACATCAGGGTCTTTTCCAGGGAGTCTTCTCTTCTCATGAGGTGGTCAAAGTATTGGAGCCTCATCTTCACTATCTGTCCTTCTAGTGAGCACTCAGGGCTGATTTCCTTAAGAATGGATAGGTTTGATCTTCTTCCAGTCCATGGGACTCTCATGAGTCTCCTCCAGCACCATAATTCAAAAGCATCAATTCTTCAGCGATCAGCCTTCTTTATGGTCTAGCTCTCACTTCCATACATCACTACTGGGAAAACCATAGCTTTAACTATACGGACCTTTGTTGGCAAGGTGATGTCTCTGCTTTTTAAGATGCTGCCTAGGTTTGTCATTGCTTTCCTCCCAAGAAGCATTTATAAGTAGATATTTATAGATATTCAAAAATGTATTTTAAAAATGGTGTGTAGATGAGAGCCACTGCAGCAACATAACACTGATGTTGTTGGTCATGTAAGGTCTGCTGGCCCTGGTAACCTGCAAGCAGATGCAGAATACCACCTGCAAGGTTACCTGCATGCATTTACCTCACACAGCAGGAATGTGCAAGTCTCCCATTCCCTTTACCCACTCCATTGTTGCCAGCTTTGACAGAGCCAGTCACAGAGTTACACAGGTCTGGGTGGAAAGGGGACTGAATCCAGGTCTCCCTGGTCACAGCCACCCAGCAGCAAACGTGCAGATGTCTCCACACAGCAGTTCTTAGCTAGCCAGTGCTATTCTAGCTTTCAGCCACAGATTTCCTAGAAGGGAAAACAAGTAGTAACAGCAGACAGAAAGGATTTCCTAATAAAGGCATGCTAATAGCGTGTGTGTTTTATTTTCTGAGATGAACAAAATAGTCAGTTTATGTCTGTCTATCCATCCATCGGTCCTTATGAAACTCTAAAACATCATGGCACTCACACAATGGCATCATCAACAAGAGCAAACCTTTGGTAACTGCAGAGAAAGATCATGGCTCTTGCATCACCCTTACTTTCAACTTAGCAACTTTCCCAACTCACTGATGTTTAGCCAGCCTCCATATTTAGTCAGTTTATTGCAGATGAAGAAACAAATCATTTTCTTAATGCTGAAGTCTCAGCCGGCTGATCTGCTGATTAATCTCAGTGGTGCTGAACACCGTTAGCATACTGGCACTTAAGATGAATGAGTAGCATACCTGTTTATTTTTCATGTTTTACAGTTCATTTTAATGACCTGTTTGCGATACCAATGGCAGCAGTGTCTTCTTTTCTCATTTTAAAACAGAAGATTTGCAATCTGGACCAAAAATGGAAGATGCACAATGGGGACACTAATGACAATTCCAGAGGAGGGAAGATAGGAAGGAGAACAGAAGGGTGTGCAATTTTTAATTGCAAGCTTTTTAACTTTTTAAAAGGGCATTCTAAATTAAACCTCAGGGTGCAGGGGGTGGGTAATAAAATAACAATAAAATAAAACCACTGAACTACCAATAGCCATTAGTCTCACTGTTCCCAAGAAAACTCCTTTCCACATTATCTGAAATGTCAGTATAGAATGAGTCTGCCACTGAACTATTGAATCATATGGAAGAACTAGCGCTAATTGTTCCAGTCCAACAAGGGTGGTGCACATGTTGAAGCAGATTTCTGTGAATAGGCTACCTTTCCAGGTATGGTTCATACTGTATATTATGAAACACAAATAGAAATTCTACATGAAACCTTCAAGGGGGGACTTCATGGTCATCCCTGTTCACTGCCAGCATCACCCCACTTTGAGATCCACCTTGATGATCAGCACAAAGTTTTTGTTGGTCATCAGCACTGAGGATCACAAGATTAAGATAATGTTTGCACTCACCATGCAGTCTTCCCCCCCCCCCATCTGGAATATCCAGCAAAGAACAGATGCAGAGTGGTTGTACCATAAGTGTTAGACTAAGTATGTATATCTGACACTGAAAAAGCAATCTTAACTATAGGAAGCCAGAGTAATTTGGGCCAGCATAAGTCACCGCTCTTCCAAACTCTGTTCAGGAAGCTCTGGGAGTGTTACTGCTTGCTGAGCCAACAGGTGAATGTGGGCTGAGGTTTGAGGTTTGGGCCCTAGGCCACATGACCAAGCTGCACAGGGTATGGAATACGTGCAAGTCTTTCCTTGCCCCATCCTGCCCCACCAGGTGCTTTGAATGCCCATTTTGGGGACTTATGACAGCATTAAATTATGTTTGCTGAGCTATGACTGAGCCAGCAGATCCCTGGTTGAGTTAGGGTGAGGGACTTAGGCTGACCTAGCCTCAGCTGGGAAATCCCAACACCTGCTGAACCCAAACTTTCTCATCTGGGTAGATTTTGGGTTTTGATCGGACTGATGGTGAATCACCACCAGTGATTCTGTATTCATCAGAAATCTGATTCCGAGAATTTCATTTTCTCCCGGCAAGCAATGGGTATTTACACAAGTTTGGCTTTCTTGCTTAGGACTGTAACTCCTTTCATGGCTTCAGCACAAAAACGAAGGCCTTGCCTATGTGCTTGAATAGATTTCTTCATGCACTGTTTAAAAGGGGACAATGGACAATGACATTTTGTGTGTGTGTGTGTGTGTGTGTGTGTGTGTGTGTGAGAGAGAGAGAGAGAGAGAGAGAGAGAGAGAGAGAATATCACAACACTAGGCAAAATGTTCCCAAGAAATAAGATGGGGAGAATCTGAGGAGGCACACAGCAGAGTAGTTACACAGTTTCAATGTAGAACTCACAATACAAATGGATTAAAAATAGATTATTATATGGAGTTTGAAGGCATGTATAATTTTGCATATTGCCCCAGATTACACAAGACCAGTCAGGTGTTGCAACCCCTGCTTTACAGACAAGGAATAAGAGCTAAAACTTGCTGAATGTGTTCACATGTACTTAACACATTCCAATCTCTATACTAGCTCAGCGTCAGAAAATATGACATAATGCTGGGGTCAGAGACCAACAAAATGGCAGAAAACTTTAGCACTGAAGTGTTAGATTCATAACCACAAGCTATACCTAGAAAACATGAGTCAGAGATGTTTTTTTCATTTGTCCTGCCACTTTTCCTGATAAAACGCACTGTTTACTCTTGTTTTTTTAAAAAAGATATTTATTAAGGTTTCCAATTTTTGTACAAACAAAAAGAAAAAAGACGCACTGTTTACTCTTGAATCAGAGCAAAAGTCAATTCATAAAAAACAGGTTTCACTGAGGGAAAGTGGAGGGATAAGTGGAAGTGTGGATGAGCCCTTACACAGATCATTTGCTTGCCTGATGAAATGGCCTTTATTTCTTGGCTGCATAGCTAGCTAATTGTTTTTCTCTTCTGTTTTCTCTGAGAGATGTCATGCAAGCATCAGCACAGGTAAGCCAAGCTGTTCACAAGGATCAAAGATCTTTTGCCATATCCCTTAAACTTTAGGCATCTTTATCTGAAATTAATGTCAGGGATTCTATTATATTAACTAGAGCATTCAATGCTTCCCTTTGGTTCTTGACAGTATTACTAGTGCTGCTTCTACTGCTGTTAGAAGAGGGGGTGGAATATGTTGAGAAACATTTGAGCCTTTGTCTTAAGTGTCTTCTCTTTTATATGTAAATTCTTATGAAATCAATGGGATTTATATTTGAGTGAATGTGTTTAGGACTGGAGTGCCAGTAATTTTAAATTATACTAACACTTCACATTAAAATAGGCCAGGTATCTTTCAGCAAGATGGTAAGTGATGATCACATAATAACATGGTCATTATTTGCCAGTCATTAAACTGATGACTATGGGAGGAATATATTATTTTTGGATACCTTTAAAGAAATACCGAAGCTTATTTGCAAAATTACTTTTCAACCTGATTAGCATAATTAAACAACAAAAGGCTTATATACGGCTTGCCATTAGTGTTTAATACTTAAACCAAAAGTGCTGCAGCCTTTCATATATCAGCACATTTCCGATAATTAGAATGTCCATTGTATAAAATGAATAGGGGAGGGGAGAGAAAACAAATAATGCTATTTTCTGGGGGTTTTATCTGTACTGTAAAACTTCCTTCTGCTGGCTTTCTGCCTCCTAATTCAACAAAGTGAACAGGAGCTAACTATGGGTTTTGTATCCAAGTATTATGACGCTGGAGGAATAGGGGCTATGACACCTGGAATTTAATATTGACCTTTAGTTAGATAAATTAGATAGGCAGGCTCCCTTCAGATGGGAATAGAAATGGAAAGCACAATAGTATCCCTTTATTCTGGAGTGGCATGCAATTATTTCTTTCCATGGTTTGCATGGCTTGCTATGCAATTGGGACTGAGGGGGATTATTAAAAGGTCTAGGAGCATAACGTTCTATGAGAAGCTCAAATATCACAGGCTGAGTTAACCTCCCTCTCCCTTCAAATGCTATGGCACAACTTACTTTCATATCCTGGCATCAGATTCTGCACATCGACTACGATCCTTACAAATGACTCCTTCCATTGCCTGAGGGAGTTAGGATCCAGTGGAATCTCCTACTGGAGCACAGAGCCAATTTTCAAGGATCTTCCCTTCGCTTTGCTGCAAAAAATGCTGTTTCCCTTCTGCTGTTGAGAGCATCACGTTAGCAGGATCCTGCTCATGCAACACTCCTGCCAGTGGAGCCTTACAGTGGATCTAAGCTTCTGTTTCCCTATCCTGCTACACATTATTTGCTGCATTATTTACAGAAAAAGCCCAATGTGATGGCATAAAGACACAGGACGGATGATGCAGATAGCAAAGAAGAGTTCTTGCAACAGCATGGCCATTGTGGGTGTGTTTCTTAGCATAAATTCCACTTTAAAGAGAGAGGTGTAAGAAATGTAAGAAAATGAATATCCTTGCACTTTTATGATTGCATAAAAACCTACCATACTTCGATGAGTTTCTAAGTAGTGCCAGAATTGTTTATGTTCCGATACAATTTCAATGCCTCCATTAGTAAAAGCTATTTAATCAATGGAGCTAAATTGCATCCATCTTGGCAGGCCTAATATATCCCTGGGGCGTGTTCCAGCAATAGTCAATATATTTAAGGTCTGCTTAAAAAGCCTCTGCTTTTACAAAGGAGGAAGAGCTTCCAGTTAGAAGTTGGCTGCCTTTTATGCTGTGTATGAATAGAGGTAATTTAACTGGCAATCAGAAAAGAGAATTGTTTCAGTTTACTACAACTGTTGTTCGCATGGTTTTGATGAATTGCTTGTTTTCTCCCTTGTGCATTTCGAAACTACCCTGCTCTTGCAGTGCTGTAAGTGCACATTGTTCATGTTATTTTATATTATTGTGAAATTGTGGGTAGAACAAAAGAAGGTTAGCAGGCTACGAAGATTCCTGAAAGCTGCATAATACTGCCTAGTAACAACTTCGACTATCTAGCTTGGTACTTTTGATGCTGACTAGCAGTGGCCCTCCAGGGTTCCAGATAGGAGACATTACCTATCCTAACTGGAGATGCTGTGAATAGAATCTAGGGCCTTCTGCATGCAAAGCAGATGTCCTGCTACTGAGTTATAGGCCTTCCCCATCTGTTAAAACTTGTTATATTATTTTATTTATTTATTACATTTATCTTTGTCCATGGAGTTTTCTTGGCAGGGATACTGGAGTGGCTTGCCGGTTCCTGCTCCAGGTGGATCACGTTTGGTCCAAACTCTCCACTATGACCTGTCCATCTTGGGTGGCCCTTCATGGCATAGCTCATAGCTTCTCTGAGTTATTCAAGCCCCTTCGCCATGGCAAGGCAGTGATCCATGAAGGGGCTGAAGTGATAATAGACTATAGAGTTGGAAAGGACCACGGGGATCATCTAGTCCAACTCCCTGCAATGCAGGAATCTTTCACCTAACACGGGACTCAAACCCACAACCCTGAGATTAAGAGTCTGATGCTCTACCAACTGAGCCATTATTCGAATCAGGAGTGCCTGGCGTGCTCTGGTCCATGGGGTCACGAAGAGTCAGACACGACTAAACGACTAAACAACAACAAATACATTTATATACAACCTTTATCTTCCTAGGATCTCAAGGTGGCGTACATGGTTCTCCTCCCCATTTCACCCTCACAACAACCCTGTGAGGTAGGTTAGGCTAAGAGATTGTGACTGGCTCAAGGTCATCCACTGATCTTCATGGTCAAGTGGGGATTCAAACCCTAGTCTTTCAGGTCCAAGTTCAACACTTTAACCATTATGCCAACACTTGCTAGTCTGGTCAGATGTACCCTTCTGTTAGGTAAGTGATTTAGTGATTTTGCACTAAAGAGTGGGTTTTGCCTGGGAAATCAGAAGGGCAACGGAGAAACGGTTCAGATGCGTGCCTAGAAAGTGTGGGTCAAGCAGAAAACCGCTCAGACACAAGCTTTCCACAAGTGGAAGTGTGGGCGAGCCTGGAGAGTTGAGTTGTGTTCTGCAAGCATGTTAAGATATTGGCTTTCTCCCTAGAAATCTGATATTTGAGCAGCAAACTTTGGACTGTCTGCTTGGCCACTGTTAGAACCAAATGCTGGACTAGATAGGTCTTTAGTCCAATCCAAGAGGGCTCATCTTAGGTCTTTAAGTTAAATTGTCTACCTGTGCTTAACCAGTATATACATAAATAAACTCAAATATTCCAAAATGCGAATAAGTCTCCCATTACCTCCTTCCAAAGGGAATCAAACTTTGCTATATGCACAACAATTCTGACAAATATAATATTGGTTAAAAAGTATGTGCAGTCTATAAAATAGCTTATGCTTTTCTTTAACCCATATCAACATAAAAACAGATTAGAAAATAAGTTTAGATATCAAAATTCTCAACGGAAAATAATAATCTATCCCAGCATCTTTTCTAATGAAAGTTTCAGCCCGGGGACATGATTTCAGCAAGATGTGAAAGAGAAAATGATTTTCACCAGTGTCTGGATCATAAATCAACTTCACAGCAAATCATCATAACTTGTCTGTGACCATGATTGCAGCAACGTGAGCCATACATCATTGCAAAAAATAAATGGCAAAAGTAGAGCTGGTTTTATCCTCAAACAATGAACATTCACTGTTTTCTGCATATGCGACTTCAAAAGCATTGCCAGCTATAGACAAATGCACTTGGAGGGAACTCTCCACCCAAAGTTCAGCACCTGTGCTAGTAGGTGGAAACCCAAAGAGATACTTTTGGGCACCCACTTGGGGTTGGGTATCTATTTGAACAGTAGGTTTCTCCTGCTAGAACACTACTTAGTTTCTAAAGTAGTTTGCAATGAAATTTTGGCAATGGGAACATAAATCCAAAGATTCCTTGGGATTATAATAACTAGATGTTGCAAAATTATTTGGATGTTGGTTCAGACCTATTTATATTAAGCATGCTGTTCTGTTACAGTTGTTCTGTTTCCCACCCCTTGTGTACATATTTGTCATGTTCAAATGTTGTGTGTGTTTCTTATTCCTCCCTTCAACCGTTCCTCACCCTCCTTCCACTCCCTTTTTCTTTTGGGGCATATGTACATGTGCAGCAAAAATCCCAGGATGTACTGTTATCGGATACCATGTATTGTGTTGGGTTTCAGAGGGAGAGCACTACTTAGCCGGGCCTTCAGAAACAACCTCATTTTATTGTGGCATAGCGGGACTGAACAACCGTTTTTTATAGCATATAACTGGGCTGAGGCAAAAGCTCTACCCCGAGTGGTCTTGCACAAAGGTTTAAATGCATACTGTTATTCAGATGTGGCTCCAGCACGCAATACTTCTACTCAATGGATTTCTTGCAGCAAGGAGAAATGCAAGTTAATGCTTGTGGAAAACTTGCATGCCTTAGCAGCGCACAATACATTACCATCAGGAAGCTCTCCAACTGGAACTCTTCCACTGACTTCAAAGGTCTTGTGAAGTGCCTCTTCCAAACACTGCAAAAGATGAGATATTGCTGCAAATGGCTGCTTACCCAGTTCGGGATGGGAGGTTGTTGTGGCTCATCACAGCGGACTCAGATCTCCCAGGAGCAATGCTGGGGCTAGGCAGCAAGCAGTTGTGGAATCCCTTGGTCAGCCACTATAATTGGCAGGCATTCCTGCCCCCTGAGCATCCAAATCCTGAGCCAATCGGACTGCAGTGAGTGGGTGGGACTTGGACTGGAGTGGACTGGAGTGGAGCAGTGCAGAAGATGAAATATTGCTGTTATGCCCCAGCTGCAACAAAACATGCCGCTCCCATATCAATCTCTCCAACCACAGCGGGTATTGTAACTCTTCAGCAGTTTGACTTCACCCCCAAAGGTGCACTTTTCCATTGTTACCCGAGACAGACGGATGATAACAAGATGTTTTCTCATTGTCTTTGATCACTGATGACAGGCCCTGGTAACCATAACGAAAGCACCTGCATTGGTCGAATTTCCTGCAAAGTATCAATCATCTTATGGCAAGATCAGCATATATCACGTGCTAGATCAGGTGTTTTCAAAGTTGCTACTATCAGAGAATCTATTCCACATAGAGCTGTCTGTCAAGCGACCTCTGTATGTTTACCAGGAATTTTTTTGAGTATTGGAGATGATGCAATCATGGGTGTAGTAGCCTCACTTCAGGCAGTCAGGCATGTGGAGCCTTGCAATAGCAGCAGGAAAACTACTGTGTTCTAATCTAAACTACCTCAAGCACTCTGCTACCACCATGAGATTAGTAATAGAGTATACTGTCTTTCAAAGACATTTTGTCCTCCATTACTGATCTTTTCCTTGTGAGGAACTGCTGATATGCTTTTCATTAACCTCAGTGTTCCTAGAACACAATGGAAAATGTCTACTCAATATTGCAGTGAACTTGCTGTTAGCATAGCCTGATGCAGAAATCTTAGCTTCAAACAGTTAAGTGTGCAATAAATTGCTTCACAGTGCCCATATTAAAAACAATCCCATGAAAAATGGTCCATATTTTCCCCCATTTTACAGATGGATGTTCAGCTTAGAGCTATTTGTTTTCCCAAGGTCTTCCAGCCACCTCATAGTTACAATAGGATTTGAACCAAAATTTGTGGGTCAAAATCATCTGTTTGAGACACAAGATCATCTGAAAAGAGTAAAATCATATCTATCTATCTTTACAAGGGTACCAACTTGAATAAAATATTGGGGGGGGTGTAAGCCCTGCCTAGCATAATTGATCACATGATGCAGTGCACACACACCGTTTGAATGGCAATGCCCATCAGCTTGGGGGCGGGGCTCAAATATTTTAGGTGGGGAGACTCCTCAGCCCCGATGTATCTCTATATATGGGTAACAGTGAATAATGTGTGTAGAACACCACATGCGATAGCTGGGAGGAAAGGAACACCAGGAGACAGATTTGTGGTTAAACATGGCCACAACTTTGTTGATTCCAGTATATCAGAATTGAGCATGGCATTGGGCAAGAACTGAGCCATCATCAAGCAGAGCACTTGCTGGCTTATTCCTCTTTGAAGCTCACTTCTGAGGCAACCAGACAGGAGTTGCTAGGTTCTGTGATGTCACAGACTCTCCTTGTGGGCCCTGCCAGCAAGCTGTGTGAATAGCAGCTGGCTACAATGCCTGAAGCCTTAGGGTGCCAGCTGCCTGGAGTGGCAGCTGGGTGTTGTTCATAAGCTAAGCCACCCCGCACCAAAAATATGTAAGTAGAGGTGTATGTTCTATTATTATAATAGAGAAAATAATACATCCTGTCGCTCAGACCAATGTTTTGCCTGTTTGAGTAAGTACATAATGTTGTCTTATTAATAGTCCCCCAACCCACCCAACAATAGCATATTTATTATTCATTATCAGATCCTACAGTTTGATATAACCTGACTTTTTTGCTTTTTTTTTTGCTGGCATATCATAGCCTGCATATTTTTTTTAAAGCATGGGGGGCAGCCATATTCAATGCATTCCTTAAATTAGGACTCTTGTCTACTGTTATTACAAATTACTAGTTTAAGGAATGTCAGAAAGACCTTTTAAACAATGTTTTTGGTTTTTTACTACAATATGTATTTCTGTGTATTTATTTTGTAAACCGCCCTGTGATCCTCAGATGATGGGGATTATAAAGATGATGATGATGTTGATGATGATGATGATGATGATACAGTACATCTAACATTTATTTCTTCCTTAAAGAGAACAGGGCAGCATGTTCCTGTTGCTGTTAATCATCATTTTGCCCTGTCAGCCCTTAGAGGCATACTGTGACAGAATGGATTTGAGATGCACCCATGCATGCACACACACACCTCAAGCACACAGAATAAGAACACACACATAGGAGATACGTGCATCAAGCCATAAAAGTGACTGAGACTGGTTCTTTTTAAAGGAATCTGCTTCCTGTTAATTTCCATGGCAATCTTACAAAGAAAAATATCATTATCTTTTTTTTATCTGACACAGTTAAAGGGATTAACTTTCCTTTAATTAAGGAAATAAATTTGTAATGTGTTTTCCTGTAAGAGGCAGGCTTTTTTCTTAATGTTAAGGGAATGGGTGCAGACTTTAAGAGTAGTCTGTGGTATCAGCCGTTTATGAGAAAAATAAAATGAAAGGCACCTTATTCAAAAGCTTTGTCCAAATGTTGTTTCTGATTATCAGATAAGAGAGATTTTGCAAAGTTTAAAAGAATCCTGGCTTGATATGTTCCCTTGGACAAACTGACCAGGATTGTCCATTATGGAACTAGGTATGTCAGCAATCTTGAAGCTGGTTGCTAAAACAAAACACTGGGTGTGGTGTCATTGCATTCTGAGCTCCCCCACACACACACCCTGCAAGGGTCAGTCAGTGAAGTGGAGTGGAAGCAGAAGATGGAGCATGATGGCATGATTATATCATCTCTAAAGGGAAAAGGATATATAGGTCTGCTATTTTCAGCAGGGGTCCCTTTACCTTTTTATTTTCAGCAGCAGCCTGAAAGCATCTTGTTCTGTTCCTGAGGTGTTCGGTTTGCACCTCTTTCCTTTCCATTAACAATTCACCATGGTCATGTTATTACAAGAATTACTTAGCTGGAGTAAGTCCCACTGAAGCTAGATTGCCTTACTTCCAAGTAAACATTATGACTGTGCCGTCAGTCATAGAGCTATAAAACTGGAGTAGACTAGAAAGCTGTCAGGCTGAACTTTTTGTCCCCAAAGTAGAACCCTGCTGCACATCAGTTCTTTGCAGATAAATCCTGACAGCTCTCCATCACAGATAGACAGCAAGAAGGTGGGCCACATCAAGAAACTTGCTTCACAGAATCCAAATGACTCTATAGAATGAGTAATGTTTTAACTTACAAAGCTCAAAGCAGGTAGAATAGCTGGTTTATAGGTCATGTGAAGCAAACTTAATATAGAAGCTGAAGGGTCCTTGTGGGTTGAGAGGTCTTTAGGGATATTGTATCAAATGGTGTACTGTACTGGGCTGCATTGGACAAGGCAGCACTGGACCCTGCTGGTGCCAGTCAGTTTTGTTTTTCTATATTCAACAATGCATAAATGCAAGGACGGGGGGAATACATTGATTTGTATAAAGGGGGTATCTGAAAAAAGAAAATGTCAGATTTTATCTCTCTTATTCTCACTTGGTGGTATTTTGCTACTTAAATAACATTAATTTCAATGGAACTAGCCCAAAGCGATGTAGGGCTTAACATGATTGATGACACCAGCTTCTTCTACATGAAACGGAACAATATCCAAGTTAATACAGCATACTTAACATGGGCCATCTAGAATCACACAAACATTTCACACCTAATATCATAATGCTGGTGAATAAGAATTAATATAAACAAGGCATCCCACACTGTACAAAGGTGCCCTCACATCTGCAGAATTTCAGCTTTTCTCTCTCCAGTACTCATGCAAAAAAACAAAACTCTTTCCCTCAAATAACTGGTCGTATTTCAGACTGAAATATTTCCCAAAGATAAAAGTAAAGATGACAGAAATAATAGTTGTTTCCTTTATCTATCATTTGCATTATAACTGAAAGACCAGAAAAGAGCAAAGAGTGAAACAGACTTTTCTTCTTCAGTTAAATTAAGGTAGCAGCCAAATACACTTACTTGGGAGTAAGGCATTGAAGTAAATCAGGCTTAATTCTGAGTAAATATGTGTCAGGGAACTGCCATCGGAGGAGCAGGAGGTGAAAGGGCTCACAGAGGCTGAGAGAGAGTATTCAGCTGAGGAGGGAACCAGCAGGGGGAGAGGTGGAGTTCCAAGGGAAAGTGAGTCAGAGGGAGGGCTCAGAGACACTTCCAGCGAAAATAGTGGGGAGGTTTCAGGAGCTCCCATAGGGACACCTACTCCTCGCCGGAAACTGTCACGCCGAGAGTCCAGAAGACGCGTTTCCGTTAAGGAGCTTTTATGCTGGAAGAAGTTCCGTAAACGCCCACTGTCCGATTCTACGAGCGACTGATGGAGCCATGCTTAAGGAGCTCCGTCACAGACAGAGGTTTGTGGACTTAGCCAAACTCTGAGGGACTAGGATTTTACGCACAAGCAGCTCACCATCCCATCACAATATGTAAACTGGTTGAGCATACATATTTACTCAGAATGTTAAAATGTTACCGTGTGTGTGTGTGTGTGTGTGTGTGTGTGTGTATACACATTACACATTACAGTATTTAACTCAGAAAAAGCAAATATGAGCAGTGAACATGAGAGCAGGTGGGAATGTAACCTTGAATATTCATCTCTCTCTCTCCTCCCCCCCCCCATTATCCTTCAAAGCAACCCCAAAAGGTCTCTGCAAATATACCCAACAAACTCTAGAGCAGGCCTGCCTTCTGACCCATCAAGCCAAATGAAGCACACTGCCAATTTTTATGGCCAACATGGAGTTTGATAAAAGCTACCAAGTTATTTACAAAGAAATGGGGGCAGATGATAAAATATGTCTTGTGAGCTTTCTGGATGATGAATTCTACAAGCCTGCTCTATTACTAACTCCACACACCAATGAAAAACTTATATAACAGATTTAAGCCTCCACCCACATCTAATTTCCTGGTTGAGTATGGACAGAAGGATCAAAGAACAGCTATAATTATCACACAGAAAAGGGTGAACGCTTCGGTTTAGTCTACTTATGTATATTACTAAATATTTGCAAACATTTTCTCTCTTTGTGGTACACTATTTATTTTAAACACAACCTTTTAATTCACCTTAATTTCAAAGAAGAGGGAACCATTTCTTCCTTTTCTTTTGCAGTGGTAGTTTTATTGTGAATGTTAAGTTGTGGGCGAACATATCAGACGACACAGCGATTCTTCAAACAGCTCTTGTTTATTCAGAGGCCAGAACACAACTGAACTGAAGAGCTCAGTCAGCCTGCTTATATAGAGCTCCAGAACAACGTAACTGTAGCAACTTTCTAAAACTATCCAATCACTGAACGTCACTTTCGATCCTTCATTTGCATAACTATCTACAGTATCCCCCTGCTGGCCCAGGGTGAGAACTTCGTACATAACAGTGAGCATGTTCAACTAATGATGGGCATTTGGAGGTGGGGTATGCAACACAGGTGAGAATCTGCACAATCTACATTCGCAATCCATTACATAAAAGCACATTGCTGATTTCTAAATCTTTTAATTTCTTTGCTTCAAACATAAAACAGGAGATAAGATCAGAACTCCAAGATGAAAAGTCTGGAAGATTTTTTACTTTTATGTTGATGCTACTAGCCCAAGACATGAAAACTCTTACGTTTCTATGGCCCAGTGCAAGCACAGAGGGAGAACGACTCTGGTTGCTAAGCAACTGTGATCCTTTCAGGGAGCTGAAGTAAAACAAATTGGCTGGTGCCAAATGGCCTTTCACCTGCTTCTTTAAAGTAAAATTAAAGTAGGAAACTTACACTGAAAGGAGCCAAAGGTACCAAATCTGATCACAATCTTTAAAAACCAGACCTTAGAAACTTTTATAAATTGGGGAAATATCATGGAGTGCAGAAACTGTTCTTTCTAATCCCCAACTTCGTTCTTATCTTCAACAAAATATAAAGGCTGGTAAGTGCTTTCAGTTCTCTGTCTCAGGATTTTTTTTAGAACAGCGAAAAAGTAAGGTTTTCCAATGATGCTGGACATAATAATAATCCCCTACGTGATGTGTAAGTGTATTTCAAATACATTTTTCATTACTTACAAAAATTGTATAGCCTGCCTTTTTGCTGGTTTGTAAATTAATGAAATTAAGTGACTTAAAACCATCTCTTTCAATGGAACTGCTCTATGATTTACTTGGATATTATCCTTAGGCAACACTGCATGTCTGAATTCTGAGGTGCAGATCCTTGAGGATAAGCTTTATTGAACTCAATAAGACTTAATTCCAATAAAGATGCATAGGCTTGGTTTTACTATGTGTTGTCATTAACTTAACCTGTAGCTGAGTCTTACTTAATCCTAGCAAACAGGTTTTTAAATATATTTGTTGACAATATTTAACCCTTTTCATCACACAGTTACCCATTGGCATGGAACAACACCAAACATTATTTGATCCGTGTTTCATTAGTTTCATGTATGTTAGACAAATATTTCGTTTGAGAAGTTATCCTTGGTAAAACTGGTATGGCTGCTTTGCTAGTCATCCTAAGATCCTTTGCCCCGGATATCTTTTTTTTCTTGAAGCATGTCAAGAAAAGTACATGTGGGGGGGTGTTATTTTTGAGTACCCAGTTTGAGACATCTCTGCTATTTCTCTGTGCTATGCTTCCCCTCCAGGGTTTTTGCTTGGACAGTTACCTATGACACTCGATTGTGTTCTTGAAAAGATGTCAGTTTTAAGTAGCAGCTAGTCTCACACTAGATGACTGTTTCTAAACATACCATTCTTTGACAAATGGTTCTACCTCCACAACATTAGCAGATGATGTGGTGCCAGCTACACTGCTATGTCACGAGTAGGCCACAGAAGTGTATGGGCCACAGAAATTGGTGTTCCTTATTAACTACACCTGTCTAACAGGCTGAAAAAAAATGACTTAAGTTCTACATTACAGAAGCTGATTTATTAGCTCAGTAAAACTGCCCTGAGGTCCAATTGCCTATAAAAGTTTGTCGTGTTCCTGAGCCTCTGTGATTTAGATCCTGTAAGCAATTCAGACAGATGAGATTGCATAACTGAGACATGCATCTTGAGGCAACTTCAGTGTGTTCACTAAAGCAGAAATCAATTAGTATTCATTGTAAAATAAGATTCTACTTAGTTCATTGTTATATAAGAGAAGTTTAATAGTTGACACAGATCACATTTAGCAAAGAACTACATTTCTACTGCTGAGGAAATCTGGGCATTGTCAATAATCTGTGTCTCAGAAACAGTGATTTTACTCGAAATAGACTAAATTAGGTTCATTAATTTTAGTGGGTCTACTTTGAGTAAAACTTAGTTGACTAGCACACATAATACTGTGTTAACTTCAACATCTTTGCAATATGCCCATGCTACCAAGTTTAATGGAGGAAAGATTAAACTTGGATGTGTACCGGCTGACCTAAAGGAAGTAAAACATTTTTACCAGATCGGAGTTGGATAAAAAGGAAAGATTAAATGGAAATCAAGTTATATAATGTTTAATAAAAACAAATAATAATAATAATAATAATAATAATAATAATAATAATAATAATATTGTGAACAATATTATTAAGTTATTTTTTACAGATGTGAGGAACCTTTGGCTCTCCAGATGTTGATGAACCACAACTGCCATCAGCCCCAGCCATCATGGCCAATGGCCAGGGGTAATAGGAGTGGTAGTTCAGCAGTATCTGGCTGGCCACAAGTTCCTCATACCTGTGCTCAGAGGTCTGCACTGTTGTCTTGTAGCCTTCCACTTCTGCCTTGGGACTCACCTTCAGCCTAACTTTCCTAACTTCAGCATTGTTGTGAGAATAAAATGGGGAGGAGGAGGAAAACTATGAACAGCAGCTTGAGCTCCTTGGAGGAAAGTGCATAGGAGGTTTGGAAAGACTGTACTAATTTGAGAAATGTGTTCCTTTCAGTGCTAAATAAAAATAATAAATCTCAAGCCGAATCACCAATAGAATAAAAACTCTTAAATAGACAAATGACCTTTGGGACTGTGCAGTAAGTGAACAAAAACACATGAACACTAATTTCTTAAACTGGCTAAATTTTACGTTACAGCAGTGCATACTATAATGCAGGAAAAGCCCTAGATTGAAAAGAAACAAAATAAATATATCAGCAAAATTAGAAAGCACCACATGGGGTGCAATTAAGCATTTCAACTGAAACTAGGAGATAGAAGAAAGTTTCTATGTTGCCCAAGAGACCTAGAACAGTGACATTACTTTTGTTGAAGGAGTGAACCATAAAGTTGTGGGGGTGAATAACTTACTACACTGCAAGTTTAGTATAAGACAGCTGGAGAAAGAAATTATTACAGCAGATTTCTGTGGTGTTGTCAATTATTGCTTTATTAGACCATTAATGTTTGAAATCACCTCACTTTCTGACTTTAATGTTTGCAACTTTAATTAGTTAACAGTTGCAGAAGCCTTAAGAAACCATTAGTGTTAAATCCTGGATGACCCCTGATGTGCAGCTGTTCAGTCAAATAAGATGGCAAAGTTCCTCCACCAACTTTTCAGAACAGAATGAAAGCAACTGCAGATTGTTGCTGGCTACAGTATGAAAAACAATGGGCCTGGATACATATTTCTAGTTATTGGACCAAATTCATGTGGCACCTGGAGTTATATAGGGCTCCTGTTGCCTTGGCTCAGCACACATATATTACCTGGTTTCATAGACAGACATGTCTTCACTAACACACATCCTGGTACTATGCCCATTTACTCAGATGTCTCACTGAGATCAATAGTAAGAACCTGCATAGAACTGCAGGCCACATTTTCTGTAATATCGAATAGTATGGTGAATACAGCATGTGGTAGTTTTTAAAAGTAACACAACTATGTGACAGATTAGGAAACCAATGCTGGAGGCTAAAGCTACAAAAATGCAATGTAGTGGAACCAATATATGGCATGGAAAATGAGATATGTTGACAGATGAAATTGTCAGATTTAGAGAAGCTGATATGGGGAATGCTGAAATGTCCACTGTTGGGCTAATGGTCCAACTGAAACTAACAAATTTAAGGAACATAATAAGCTTCCTTATACTAGGTCAGGCTATTTGCTCATCTAGCCCTGTTGTCTCAAGCTGTAAAATGCAATGTTTGCACAATTTCCTCCCTAAATTAGGAAGACAAGCAAAGAGCAATCCAGATTCTACTTACCTTCTGCAGAACTATAAAAACAGACAACCCACAAGGCCAGTCCTAAACCTAAACATCTACTCCAGGAATGAAGAACTTGAGGCCTTCTAGAATTTGAGACCTTCTACCCTTGCTCTAATCTAAGCAGGAATGTGGCAGCATCCCCCACCTAAATAAAACATTAGGTCCATAAGCAATTTTTTCCTTAAAAGGCTAAGGCAGATATCCTATACTAATTGGTAATAATTGGTATCTTATCTAAATTGCAAGAAAAATTACTGCACAATTATTCAGTTTTCAGCTCTGAAAACACTAATTTTGATAGTGAGCTCCGTCTGGTAACTACACTTTAACATGTTTTATGGAATGGATTCAATCAAGAATAACTATCACACAATGGCATATAGGTCCTACTGGGGATGACCTCAAAGGCCGTAATATATTTGGGACTTAAAAATAATAGAAATGCAGAAGTCTTGTGCAAGGCTTCTTTATTGGAATGTCAATATTTTATTGATGCTGTGTGAGTAGGGAGGGATATGTAAATGCCCTGTTAATGGTTATGACTGGCATAATGTGCTCTTGCACATGTCTAGTGATTATTATTAGTTTTGTTTTAAAGGTACACATGCACGGGTACAGAAATATGAGGAGGGGTAGTGGATGGCAGGGAGAAAGTGATTAAGTGGAGGGACAAAAAACACAGCATGAATACATTCTGTCAATTTCCATCTGCTGGTACAGACAGCAAATAAGTATAAGTGAAAATACAGAATATGTCAAAGCTAACATGTCTATTTTGCACTGCTAAAAACTGGAACTGAACAACCTATTTGTGATATAAAACCTCCATCTGGAAGCATCTGTAGTTCAACAAGACCACAGGTTTCCCAGTCTAATCTAACATCAGTTCTTTATTATAGGCCATAGATCATGATATACATGCTAAGAAAGTTTCCCTGGCTTCGAAAAGGGGGAAAAATCAATACGATGTGTTTTCTCTAAAATATATTTATATTCAGCAACATCCTCTTCTGACAGCCCCTTGCTGGCCCAAGCTATCCCAACAAATAGAAGATGCTTATTTCAGTCAGCTGAGGGTTTTCCCATGGACAGTTTGTGGAAATACTTTCCATGCAGATAATAATGACAAGTGAAATTGGGCTGCCTAATTCAGTGTAATTGCTGCCCTTCTCTGCCTTCATCACAGCCTGCATGGCAACAAGGCGCCACATAATCATACAGTAGGCTAGGACTTAAACCATGTCCCTAATGAGGAAAAAAAGAAATTATGAAAATGTTTATGGCATCAGGGACAATTAGTGCATCATTATATAGCACAATGGAAAACAGCATGTCATTTTCTTTCCAAAACAGGAATAACGATGTATGCCAGTGCTGACTGCTCTGTCACTGATTTGGATCACATACTGACGAATAATAGCCCATATGGCTTATGAATAGAATAAATGGCTGTGAGTGCCTGCAAGACTATGGTGGAATGGTTGGCATGCTAGACAGAAAATAATAAAAAAACTGACTCTGCAGGCAAATCAGTCTTTGTATATATTGAAATTTCTACTGATTTTCATCAACCTTTTTTTTTAAAAAAAAGTTTCACTTTAAACCAATAGGATAACTAGTTACAATCAGGTTAATGATGAAAATAATTTAAGCTAGTGTCGTTTCCAAGGATTTCAAATAGCCAGTCAGTTATGGCTGTCCCAACTGAATGACCATTCACATTCAAACCGTTTTTAATTATGATGTTAATGAAACATGATTTGTATTCCATCAAAGCGGAGTGAATCAAAGCACCTACGGTTGGCCATCATGTTATGATGGTGCAGACTGAATAGTCTTCTTCCATCTCACGTTTTAATTATTTAGAAATAATGTTGTACATACATTAAACTACTTGCTTCAGCCTAAGGAGGGAAGGGCCGTTGCTCAGGAGCTGAGCTGCTGCTTGCATGCAAAAGATCTCAGGTATTCAATCCCCATCATCCCCAGGTAGGGTTGGGAATGTTACCTGCATGAAACCCTGAAGAGCCGCTACCAGCCAGGACTCCTCCAAATGACCTGTTTATTGAGCATTTATCCAGATTTGCTTGCACAAAGTTTACATGCCCAGTCTTTATTGAGCATTCATTCATAGCTGTCAACTTTTCCCTTTTCTTGCGAGGAATCCTATTCGGAATAAGGGAATTTCCCTTTTAAAAAGGGAAACGTTGACAGCTATGCATTCATTCTGATTTCCTTTTGTAGTGTTTGTACATTTTCTTTTACATCCGTTCATTCCACACTTTTCAGTGCATTTCCTTGTCACTCTCCTAATCACAAAAAGGCCATGTTCTTAAAAAATTGATTTCTTGTGCTACGGTGGTGGGTTACTTTACATGCAGGGTCTCCAGCACTGCCGAGGAGATCTGGAAACCTCATAGAAAGGCTCCCATTGCTACAATCACTGCCAGACACAGGAAGAGTAAAGACAATGGGACAAGATTTAACCGTTCAAGACTGGCAGAGGAAAAATGTCCATGGAATCCAAGCCATGCCTGGAAATGGAAAACTTCAATGGGACTTGCTGCCATTGCCAATCAGCTGATTGGCAGTGACAATGAGCCCTTTTGAAGGCACACTCTCATCAGCTGATTGGCACTGACAGGTATCAAAGAGGCTTATTCTCATCACCATTCAGTGAGCACCATCAGCTGCACTAGGGGACTCCCTAGTGAAGCCAAGCCCAGTGGAGCTTTTTTTAGTGAACTCTGCTTGCTAAGGAACATTTTAAGTTGCCAATTGTTCTTTTGCAAGCATCTGTTTACCTACCATGCACCTGACATCACATGTGGGCATGACTGGTGTGAAACAGCCTCATGGGCCAAATTAGGACCACTGCTGTGCCTATTAGGTCCATGAGTTGGAGATTCTGCTGTCCTAAAGCTACTTTAATAAGAGTTTAAACCAACAGGGCTTACTTGGAGCTGTCCAGAGTGTAGTTGTTTCTTCTTCTTCTTCTTCTTCTTCTTCTTCTTCTTCTTCTTCTTCTTCTATCCTGGATCTGTCCTTGACTTCCATATTTGACTTTCCTTGTCTAGATTTTACATGCTTGAGCTGACCTTGCCGCAAATCTCAAGGAACCATGCAGCAGGAGATCTCACAGGCGATCAGCACTCAAACCAGTGGACAGCTATTAGGTAAGGATGGAGCAGTGGTGCTTGAATTCTGCATTTTATGAGAAATGAGCACTGCAGCATCACTGTCTCTTTCAGTTGTTCCTGCACTATTATGCAACCACCATTAACTACAGTGATTGTTATCCATGAGAATATGAATAGTTCAAAGGAGGTGTGTATAGGGTGTATGGGGATGGATATTACCTCTGGTGGGGGACACATCATGCTCCTTCTGGGGTAGTTTGTCCACCTTTGGTCCCACCCTGCACTCAGCTCTCACCTGTGGCTCCTAGAAGCTGTCAGCATGCAACAGCTGCCACACCCTGAGATGGCTTCAGTCAGCTGGTAAACCAGATGAGGATAGCCAATGAATCTCAAACCCTCTGTGAGTTAAGGACTTCCCCTGCATGCAAAGACAGGCTCCCATGGATTCAATAGATGAGACCAACAGTGGGTCCAAATGTCAAGAAGGCAGTAACTGCATGTGCTGTAGAGGAAAGTGAGGGGAAGATGGGGCTCATCAACCTGGGAAGGTAGCTCATCAGATCCTAAACTTCTGCTGCCTTGCAGGATATCTTCAGAAGAAGAAAATGCTAAAGAGTAAAGCCTACACAAATTTGAGTCCCTAAGAAGGTTGAATGGCATCTTCTACGCCTCCTTCTGGCAGCTCCTGCAGCACAGCTGATTCCAAACAAATTGTTCTGCTTCCCTTTGACCCACACCAGCAAGGCTGAGAAGCTCTTGCCATCTGGGCAGCCCAGGACCTCCATACACACTGCCTAGGCTTGCACCCCAGGGAGGTCACTTCACTGCTGCTAACACAGTGGTTTGACTTCACCCCCAGAGGTGCACTCCATTGTCTCTTGAGACAGACAGATGTCAACAGGAGTTCAAGGAAAATAGATGCACTAGTAGGGCATGTCATTTTAGGGGCTGTAATTAATTTTTGCAAATTTCTTCAGTGAGGGGTCTTAAAAATATGTTTTTGGGTATGAAGAATTCAAATCTGCTATTATTTTTGTGATTGCACAACATTTAGCTTGGTAAGTCTACATTTGACAAAGAAGCACAAAGAATTTTAATTTTAATCTTCTGAAAATGTCAAGTAATGCTGAACAACAACAAAACTGCAAGTCCTTGGCAATCATTTCAAATTACTTCTGTGCAGTTTTACACACATTTTACTTACCAAGGAAAACAAAATTATATTAACTGAACCAAAATATCTTTTGAATTCTCAAGTCACGTTACAACTTTTTAGCATCCCTTATTGTTGGAACTGGAAAACTGAAAAATTCAATACACCCTAATGCACTAGGAAAAGCCAGACTATAATGGTACGCAAAAGCTGTATAGAGAACTTGAACTGCCAGATAAAATGGTACATTTCAGTTATCTGATGTGCTACTTTCAACTTCCAGATGTACTGAAGAGAACTCCTTGCTACTTAATGCTGACCAAAAATACATTCTGTCTCTTCTCAAAGGACTTGTAATTTTGTGCCAATAATTACACAGCCCGTTGCCTTCTCAGACAGCAGTAAAAGTGGCTTTCATCTTCTGTCTCTTGTTTTAAGGATAGCCAGAGTCAACTTTCCATAAAACAAACATCTGTGCTCTTGATACGTTTATGTGCCCATTGATGTCAGCAGATATGTGACAGTTATTTCACGCAGCAATTTCACAAGATAATTTCAGCTATAACACAAATAAAAGTGGCTCTGAGGCTCTAATTTTAGCATGAAATATCTTGAGGGGAAAACAAACAGATGCTTAAGCCCACCATGTTCCTCCTTCAGGCCTAGGATATGAGTTTTAGTTTTACGACAAAAATAGATTTAAATTTTTATCTGTGGCTGCTGTCACATATTACCCCAAAGGAAACTCGATAAATATTGACTCATCATTCAATGAGGTGAGCTAAGATTGTATTTTTTTTTGTCTCATCTTGTGAGATAAGCTTCAGTGTTTTTATTAATATTCTATATCACTCTGGCACATTTATTCACTTGATACCAAGGTTTTTCAATATGCATTACTCGAGTGGCCACAGAATAAAAATTTAAGCTGTTTTGATAAGCAATTATTGTTCACTGAGAAGTAGCATTTATTAATAGAATTTAATTTATTTTTCAAAATTATGAAACTTAATGAAATTGGGTTGTGTGGAAGGGGTGGGAGGGTTGCTGAAAGCAATGGCCCATTAACACAAAACAGCTTCTCAAAGGCTTGCTACCCAAATGTTTCTAGAGATTGGTTTAAAACAGAAAGCATAATTCTTTAGCTTTGATATAGAAGGCACCGTGTGCAGGCGGATGCTGTGTATAAGGATATCCTAGTGTTCAGCACCAAAATAGATGGATAAACAAAACGGGAAAAGGAGAGTCTGATTCAGATGCGTCATCGGCTATATATGCAGGTCTAATCCAGCATGACAAACTGCCTTTGCAAGGTCCATTGTAATGTTTAATCTGCAAAATTTTGGCTGCCCTAGTCCTGCCACAAACTTTACTTCTGTCTTTTGCTGTTTTGGGAGCCAGTGTTTAAACCTGAAGATATAATGGTGGAGGAAGGTATGGAGCAGGAACAAAGTAGTGTAAGGTTGACTATAGCTGAGATAGTCTATAGCTGAGATAGACTATAGCTGAGATAATTATCTCTTACACATTTGTAGATCCAGCGTTTTTCAGCTGCTTCGTTTATTCAAGTAGGACACAAAAGACTTCTGGGATTCCTTCCTACAATAAGGATCCAAAAGCCCTCCTTACTATAAGAAGCATCCAAAACTCTGTCTGGAGTATTTTGTTTGTCTGCTGATTAAATATGTCTGGTTATCAAAATAAATATTCCTTGCTTAACTGGTTGTGCGACCACAGGTGGGCAGTAATAATCCTTTGACTATGTTGGGATTGGTGAAGGCTGTTTCTGATCATCATAGGGCAGGAGTGGGCAGACTTCAGACTTTCAGATCTACTTTGTTTTCTCCTAGAATCTCAAGATATGTCATCCAGAGCCAGGTGCAAAAGGTATACAATTAATTAATTTTATTTTACTTAATTTTTTTTAAAAGGGTAACTCTGGGAACCTTCTGAGCCTAGAAATTTGTTTTCAGTGCCAGGAACCAAACTGAGTTTAGTTCCGTTCAGAAATCCTTCCCTGATTATATTTCTTCATTTCAGTGGCCTAATTTGGGGAGAATTGGAAGTCGTGTCACTGCTATCCGAAACACTTGCTACAAATCACCCAGACATCAATAGATCCCAATCTACCTTCTGCATATCCACCATAAAGAACCTAAAGAAGTCAGGTGGATTCCTTATTGAGAATAGGCACATTTCATAAATCTTTCATAAATTTCTGGATGACTTGTTTATAAATAAATTAAATAAAATCCAGAACTAAATATTATTTCATTTTCTAAAAAAGAAGAGATTTTGCTCTGGTTTGTATAATCTATTTTGTGTTCTAAGAGTTGATAATGAAATACTGGCTAGTCCATCTTTTCAGATCAAAAGGTTCTGGCCCTTGGCACCAAGTGTCAGTAAGGAATAAGAAAGGATAGTTGGAGGAACTGGAAGACATCAAGATGAGCCAGCTGTCCACTCTGACTAACTATCATGGGATTCTGCAATAGTTTTGGCAGTTTTTAATGTAGGGAGTTTTTTAACAAAGGATGACCAATTGTGGTGGAATCAGTATTTTTGTTTTTAGCTTACATTTATGAAAGTGGAGTCTGATACATACTGCATATTATCTAGATCTTGGACTTAGTCATAACAAGAATATAAAACCATCTGGATGTTTTGTCAACATAATCCTTTTTGCTGGTGAATATGGGTAGTCACACTTGCAGAATATTTCTGCCTGTGACAGAAATTCCCTGTTTCTCTCCTTGCTTTCATATAGCTGTTGGAAGAGTTTTTTGTGAGAATATTCCTTGCAATCTGTGCTTGAAATAGCAATGTAAAATATAATATGGTCATACCTCCAAATCTTGCTGCCTCAAAGAAATGAATATGTATTCATAGACCTACAGCTAAGTTGTCAGTTGACTTGTTATTAATGGAACACAATGTTGGTTGTTGGTTGTGGTGCCTATAAATGTCCCGTGAGGAAGCATATTTCTAGCCAAAGGTCTGATTGCTAATACTGTACTCTCATAATGAATGAACAGGCAGAAGAGTCATCTAAAGGCTAACCTCAAATCTCCCAACACCAAGAACACACTTTCTGTATCCAGTTCCTTATGTTTCATTTTAAAGCCACCCTTTCCTCAGTCATTTTGTGATTTCAGCATTGGCCACAATTTTTATTTACAATTACAAATGCATTTCACTTCTGCACATACAAAATTAGATACACGTGTTTTCACAGAAATATGCATGCAAGTATGTTTGCACACACACTTTGGGAAGGCATTTGTATGAAAATGGCATATACAGAGGTGTCCCTGGGTTAGTAACATGCAAGATTTCAGAAGGATTGGTGCAGGGGGGTTTTCTGTGCAAGGGAATATTTTAAAATTTGGAGAAAGGGAGTCATTTCCCATCCCACCAATGACATATTCCCCTGAAGGAATATGCATACCTGAATGACTTCTTATTGTGCACAAGAAATGGCTGTGCACTCAGTAAGTCCTGTCTCCACAGCCTGCAATGAGAAACTGTGTATAAAAGGAGGTAGAGATCCTCTTGGTCCCAGAATGTCTTGCCCATATCTGTATTAGATTTGTGGAGCTCCTTCCTCTTTTTCTTGTATGTTTCATACAGTTACAGAACAATAGATATTTTTAAGTACTACAAGGAAATGATGTACTGTATATGGCCTCCAGAAGTCTGTTATCTCTGATGCTTTGTCTTCACATAAAATCTGCTGGTACCTGAGCCCGTAATGCAGCTCTCACTGGTCATTTGGAAAAGTAGTTGCTCCAAAAGAACACAATTTCTCCCTTCTGCTGGCTGCTCTGAACTCTCCTGCCTAAGGTTCACTAACCCCTTGACATGCCTGCAACACGGAGCTTTTCCCCCTCAGCATTTCCTATTACAAAAGGTCAGAGCGTACTCCAAACCACCATCAAAACTCACAGGCATACAATTTTAAGTTTAGATGGTAAATCCTTTTTTTCTGAATCCTTACTGTATGTTTAATGGATAAGCAATAGTAGTAGAATAATGAAAAGTGAAATGTGAGTGAAATAAGGAGAAAATTCTGTCACTAAATGCCTGAACGTATTTACATCGAGGGGAAAAGCTTTTCTTATAACACTCAATATTCACTCAACCACGCTGCCATCTAGAGTCCATTATCACAACGTAAACAAAGGAATGAAATCAGAAAAATAAAATAATTTTTGCACTGAGCTGAGCTGAAGATATAAATCTCCATATTTCAGATGAATTCTAAATGCAAGACAATAAACCTAGCCATGGGATCTAGTGGAGGAAAACAGAAATGTGTCAGGGGTTTTAAAATTACTGTTTGATGATAAAGAGATTGCCAAAATATGCTCTGTGTTATTCAGTTGATAGGTTTCCAGAATAACAGTAATCCACGGGTAGCTACTGATAGCTGCCCTCATTTTTGGAAGGAGGGATGTTGGCTAGCTCCCAGCAAAATCTTGAGGAAATTATGCTTAAGCATTTCCTTCACAGCAAAACACTACAAATGCAAAAGAATAAGGAACCACATGTGGTAACCTACTTAGATATCCAAAAGGCAGCTTGGAAAATGAGCTACCCTGCCATTCTATAGAAATTGCTAACAGTGGCAACCCAATTTCCCAGCTGACCCGAAGGAGATGGCAGCATTCATTACAAACCCTCTATTCAGAGCTTGGGCTCTCATGCCAAGTGTAATTTGTTTAGGGATGAGCTGTGTGAACTTGGATCTCAATTTGCACAACAGGATATGGTTTGATTAAATGTGTCTGGATGCATCTGTAATGGAATTATAGATTTCAATTAGGGGCAGGCAACAACCATAGCAAGGCAACACTTTCTAATGCTTGTTTCAGAAGTCTGGGTCAAGGGCAAGAAATGTTAACATGTTGGCAAAAACGTGTGTCCCCACACCTCTTGACTCCCTTCTTTGTTATCCCTCCCTTTGTTTATCAGTGCTGCCTCTTCATTTTTCCTAATTTCACTTTTAAAAGTTAAGTTTCTGGGATCAGAAGTTTGAAAAGAGATGTTAGGTATTTCTTTACAAGACCATACTTCCTACAATATATATGCCAGTGCAGTGCATAATAACAGTGTATAATAAAATACAAATACTTAATTGAAATACCACAAAAAGCACACATCTAACCTGCACACATCACCACAAAAAGCACACATTTAACCTGCACACATCTAACTAAAATCTTTGCAAATAACTCACCTCACCTTCAGTTTTCAACCCAAGGCTTCAAAGAGCTTCATTCTACTGCATCAAATTGGGTAGATATATACGTGGAAGGTGAGAAAGGGAAATCAAACACTTGGGATTCTTAATAATCCAGTGCAATATCCAGTGCAATTTGATACATTAAGCTTGCATCAAACAGGGTAAGCAGTTTGGGGATTGTGTTACAAAATGATACATGCAATTACTCGGTTAGGCTTCATGGATAGGCCACAACCTTTTGGCTCTTGAGACAGAAAATATGTTACCAAGTATCATCTGGCACTCTGCACCTTCCCAAAATGATGACATTCCCTTAGCTTCACTTGACAGCTGAACGTGCGGTTTGTGTGTACTTGTTGCAAGGAAGCAACCCTTGGCATTGACTGGTTGCCCTTGTTGAAAAGATTGCTTGTACACATGTGTCAGTGAAGTGTGAGAACTTCAGGTATACACTAATACCTAATCATGTACCTGACCCTTTGCCAGCTGCCAATGAAGACCCTAAATCCTGGCAAGAATAAGAGGCTTCTTCCAATTGGCATTGCCCCACCAGTGACTTAGCCAATAGCCACTTGCCTTTTCTAAGGTTAACCACCTTCCTTTTCTGTAACAACAAGCCAGGATTCTCTGAAAGTGAAACGACATGCTGCCAACTTCCTTCCCCAGCTGTACAGTAAAAGGAGGGTGAAGGGGTAGCATGTGAGTCCAATACCTTCCCCTCGTTCCTTCTTGCTTTTTCACAAAGTGCTATACTGCATTTGAGTGTTTCAGGTGAAGCAGGCCACCTTCTTGCGGTAAGAGACTGCTAGAAAGAACATCCTTAAAGGAAGTGGTATGGGATAAACGTTTTTTGAGCAAGCCTGGCTCCAGTGGCTGGTGAGATTAGGCATTTGCCAGGACCCCAATGTTGGGAAAGGTTTCATCGTCCATTCCAACAGCTCTACCATTTTCCCTTTGCATGAATCACTCAAGGATGTCAGAGGTGCAATGGGATAATTCTTAGTTGGAACACCACCACCTCTTCTAGGTTAAGGGGGAGGGGTCCTCAGAGCCAGCACTACTTTTGAGTAATGAAATTTATCTTGCCTAAGTTTTCACAATTGCTTTGAGAAATGAATAAAAGATCAAATAAAACATTCCAGGTTCCGTCAAAGCCTTATTATAAAGAATGAGTTTGGTGCCAACAGCAACAAACTGCCATTGTCTCCAGATTGTAAACCCGTGAGAATCTGTGACACCATCAAATTAATCCTATTAATTAGCAGGCCTTTCCCTGAGCAATTGTATTTGCAATATATGCCATAATTGGCCTGGCCATAATGGAAAGAAAAGAGAGCATCAATTGGCATTTGTGTGAGGAGATGAGAGCAGAGAGTGAAACCAAGATTAGAGGTAAAACAAGAGATTCACTATGAAAGGATGATACAAAAAAAGGGCAAGACATAGAAAACTCTTGGTATTTTGTTATAACATGTTTAAAATAAATGTCAAGTTCTTTACATTCCTGCTCTCAAGCTTCACATCAGCTTTTCGCTATTTACAAATAAAGTCTCCAAATACAAGGAACTGATGGGAATGTAGAAAGTCCTGTACAGTGGTACCTTGGGTTACATACGTTTCAGGTTACATATGCTTCAGGTTAGACTCCGCTAACCCAGAAATAGTACCTCAGGTTAAGAACTTTGCTTCAGGATGTGAACAGAAATTGTGCTCTGGCGGCGCGGGAGGCCCCATTACCTAAAGTGGTGCTTCAGGTTAAGAACAGTTTCAGGTTAAGAACGGACCACCAGAATAAATTAAGTACTTAACCCGAGGTACCACTGTCCACACCTTTGAAGTTAACTTGTATCGTAATTATCCTCCCTTGGCTTCTATTCTTCCCCCATTTTCTACTAACAATTTTATTTGGGCCCTTTCATATAGACTAGATCTAAACAGCTTGTTATGAGCCTGGACAAAAAGATGTTTGTTAACTGTCTGCAGTTGTGGAACATTGCCATTGGGCATTGCTCTGGGAAGAACAACAGTCTTGGCATGCTAAGATGTGAATATTATGTATAAACAGAGCTGGTGCACATAGTGGCTAAGAGTTGCTCTGAGCCAATGAACCCGATTCAAGTCTTGCCTCGGTCATGGCTGGGTAGCTTTATGGAAGCCACCCTTATGTAAAGCTGTAATGGCAGGGAGTGGGGGGGGGGAGAAGCCACCTAGTGGTAGGCTCTGCTGGTGCGCTCTTATTGCAATAAATCAAAGATGCATCACTGTTAGGGAGCATAATTTGCATGTAGGGTGGAGCTACAACACATGCTTAACTGTAACTGTTGCAAAAGGTTACTCAAGAAAAAGTGCTTGAGGGTACCTCCAGACTGTCACAATTTTGTGGCAGAGATTCAAGCACCTAATGCAAATTTGAAAATATTTTTAAAAACCAGCAGTCTATTTTTAACAATTTGTAAGGTAAAGGTAAAGGGACCCCTGACCATTATGTCCAGTCGCAGACGACTCTGGGGTTGCAGCGCTCATCTCGCTTTATTGGCTGAGGGAGCTGGCGTACAGCTTCCGGGTCATGTGGCCAGCATGACTAAGCCGCTTCTAGCAAACCAGAGCAGTGCACGGAAATGTCGTTTACCTTCCCGCAGGAGCGGTACCTATTTATCTACTTGCACTTGCCGTGCTTTCAAACTGCTAGGTTGGCAGGAGCAGGGACCGAGCAACGGGAGCTCACCCCGTTGCGGGAATTCGAACCACCGACCTTCTGATCGGCAAGCCCTAAGCTCTGTGGTTTAACCCACAGCACCACCCACGTCCCCCCTAATGTAAATTTAGACTTGCACAATTAAAAAGTGCTCTGTTGCATCAGTGCAACAAATCTACTTTAAAATGTTGTTGTTTTGCAATTAAGAAAGTGATGGAGAAATTCACTGGAAAGTGTGGGATGGTATAGTCTAATGTCCACTTAAGCTTTGTGGAAGCAAATCAGGATGAATGCTCAATAAATAGGTAGACTGGGGAGCTCTTGGGTATTAGTGCCTCCTATTCCTCAGCCACCCTCCATAAATTTCAAAAGAGCGAGCCTGCTTCACCCTGAGCACAAGGCATAGAGGGTGCAGCTTCGATCAGAAAGGGGTAGGGGTTGCCATACGTCTGGAATTTCCCAGACATAGCCGGAATTCATTTGTCAGGAAAATCCGGACGTATGACAGCCCATGTCAGAAGTGTAGATTTTGGCGAGTTAAATTAAAAATAGCTCAGAAACTCCTAGAAAGGGGAGACCAAGACTGGAAAATGTGCTCTTCTTTTGTAGAGCAAATATTGAAGAAGCAGGGGAGGGCAGATTTCTAAACTCAAGTCTTCCAAACTGGAGCTTCAGTTTTTTCCTGGATGGCAGCTTGAGCCAGAATCAAATACAAAAGATAAGTAACTCTTCCACACTGAATCCATGGATTACAGTGATCCTGAATGCTGACCCATGCATTATGCTTATATGTTCACGATTATTACAATTTATTACGCATCCTTTACCCCAAGGTCCTGGATGGGGGTGTTACAACAATTAAACCCCAACATTAAATATTACTTAGCATTGTTGCTTAATTTGCAATATAGTTATGATAATATGGTCTGTGTTACTGGGTTGTATGAGCAGGACTGCATTCAAAAAGCACAATGTTATGATGGTGATGTGTTGTTGTTGTTGTTTTAAAAAGAATTTTCATTGGATTTTCAGTTGCATAGATAACAAACATAAAATATAAAGTCAATCTCCCCTCCCTGCATTAACAAAACAGGAGAGCAAGAGCATTAGCACCATATATAAAGATGGTGATTATCCTTCCTGAAAGAAGAGAAACTCATGACGGTTATGTGACTCTCTAAACCCTCATCTTTCTGCAGAAGAGGGTGGATTCCAAACATGAAAGTACCACAGTCCTTAATTCAGAGCAGGTCACCGTCATATTTATCTAAAGAAGGGATTGCCAAGCATTGAGCAATGTACTACTAGTTGACTACATGGATCCAATACTGGAAAAGGATCTTCTTTGGAGGTTTTTACGCAGAGGTTGGGTGGCCATCTGTCATGGATGCTTTAGTCGAGATTCCTGAATTGCAGAGGGTCGGACTAGATGACATTTGGGATCCCTTCCAACTCTACAGTTCTATGATTCTATTAATCATATTAGCCAGGCTGGACTTGCTCTACACCTCAACATTAGATGTTTAAGGAAAGGAAGAAGGAGAGAAAGAAGAAGTGGCGATATTACCATCTGGTGCCTGCTTTGCCCGAGGTCTTATGAGACATTGTGTCCCATATGTCAGTGTTCACACTGCCAACCTGATGAAGATCCAAAATGGCAAGAGCAATAACGGCTCTTTAGCTGTTCCTCGTGGCACTTTTTTTTTTTAAGTGTATGCAAAGAGAAATGTAAATACACATGGTAAAGCAGTTGTCAATAAATATATGTCTAATAGGAAAATGCTATTTCTGTGACCATGCTGGCTGGGACAGGTGGAAGTTGAAAGTTCAGCAGTCTCTGGAGGGCTCTAGGCTCCTGAACGTAAGTATGTATGTATGTAAATAATAAAGAAATAAATAGGAAAGAACAGAAATATTATCTATCCCACCACATTACTGACCAACTTCCTCCCTCAGAGATCTGAGTAATTATGAAAGCCTACAGTAGAAAATTGGCTCCCTAACAGGTCTGGAAGCCACTAATCTATCAGGTTCCAAATGCTTAATTAGAATTTTACTGGGCTTTGGCCTGGAACCCAGAGTTAATTTCAAGCTCCCACATCTGGAGGTGAACTAATAAAAAGATAACAGAGTGTCTCTGGGCACATGCAGAGCACACTTTCTGTTTCTATTCCTGTTCCACATTAAGAGCTTCCATGTCATGAGCTGAAAGTTTCAGGTAGTTGTGCTCTTCCACCATTAATCTCCACACTTAACAGGGCTGGCCCTACCATTAGATGGCGTGAGGTGGTTGCTTCAGGCATTTGATGCAGGGCACTATAAAAGTGCACCAAACTGTTAGTTGCAAAATGTATTATTATTGAATTGGAAGTGCTAGAAAGAGGAAGAGGGTGGTTACAAGGCGCCTCCTTCCACCCTCTTCTTGTCACCTCAAAGTACTGTGTGTCTCTGCTTGCCTTTTTCTATTTTTAAACTAGTATGTAAGGCAATACCCGTATTTCCAGAGTAAAATTACAAATGTGAAAAACATGTTCAATTTAATAAGGAATTAAAATGACTATAAATCCCAAAAACTGACACCCCAAATCCCCTAACTCACAGCATGATTCATTCTAGAAAGGAGGAGGCTGGAAACATAAATTCTCAAGTTAATTCTTATTTTGTTTCCCTAATCCTCATATCAAACTCCAGCAGCAGCTTCTCCCCAGCTTTTAAATTAGTCCAATACAGCATTAAAAAGAAAAGTTAATAATCTTAACACCAGTCTCACCATGAAACATGCAACACTGCATAATGAAAGCCAAGAATAAAAGGAAGATCAAATTGTCTACAGTTCAGATTACATGATTTTCAGTGGAAAACGTTATTATTTCTTCTCCTTCCACAAGATCTTATTGGGGGGCAGATTTCCTTTGGTCCAGAAAACAACATGCACAGGAGTGAGTTGTGTGCCCACTGCAGCAGTCACGGCTAATGAGGATGCTGACTAGGAACCAGAATGGGATAATAATAATAATAATAATAATAATAATTAATACTTTATTTGTACCCCGCCCTCCCCTGCCAGAGCCGGGCTCAGCGCGGCTAACATCATATAAGTAAATAAGATGTGGCATCATTAGCATCAGAAAGTATGCTTTGAAGGTGCAACAATGCCAACACTTTGCTGAATTAAGCAGGTCTGGGTCTGAGATCTCTTGGGAATCACATGCATGTTGCTCGCTTACACACTATTGGCCAATCTTCAAGATCACAGCAGGGCATAAATGAGGAGCCTGTATCCACTAAGCCAATTTGACCCTTTTTGCAGTGTGGGTCTGGCCCAAGACACCTTGCTACCTGCCTGAAGCAGAGCCCAAATGGGTGCCCCCGTCCATCAGAAGTAGAGTAATCTGAGATTGATATCAATGCTGCTCAGACAGAATCCTTATTACCAGAGGTCCTATCTGATGTTTAGCATTTATAAATCTCCCTCTCAAAGTGACTTTTGAACACACAATTGATGCACAAACTGAGAGTATTCAGAGGCCAATTTAAAAACGATACTTATTTTAATTTGGTGTGATTTTGCGACTTCCGTTAATATCCAGGAGCATGGCAAATCTTCCACCAACAGCTTTTAAACAAATGTAGTTGATATATTCTATCTGGTTAATATTTTACGGCCTTTTAAATGTGTTTATGGGAGAAGAGTTATTATTTTGTTTTTTGTTTTAACTATTTATTTTGTGGACCACCCTGAGATCTTCGGATAATGAGCGGTATATAAATTTAATAAATAAGAACAAGAAAAAGAATAATGGTTATTTTTACACTTTTGTCCCTTTTCTGTGTCTTCTTTATTCTGAACCTCTGTACGTACTCTGTAAAGGACGCTGTATATTTTGTATTGACTGCTACTAAATTTAAAAAGAATGCAAATTAGGAAGTTTTGCCTTTAAATGTGAACTGGGACAATTTCTTCCTCCATTCCTAGGTATGCAGGAGGCAGCAGGACCAGCCAGACAGCAGGACTGCTGGCCTTGGTTACAAATGCCAGGTGTAAGTATAAATTAGTATCTTTCCCCCTCAGGTTCAATAAAAATGTTTGAAAGTTCATTTAGTTTTCTTCAGCAGTGTGAGTTTTATGCAGTGTCTCACGGTCAAGGGTTTCTTTCCTGAGAGCAATGGGTGAGGTATCCTAACTCTTACAGAGGAGCACCTGTGACCTACTTCGTGTCTGGACTTTGTTCCCTTCACTTTTGGTTTCAAGCACTGAACCAACTGTAGTATTAACACAGCTCCCTGCTCTTATCAACTGGCCACTGATCCTTTTGCTGACTCGCCCTGTTCTCTGCTGTAGCTGAAATAAACTTCTGAGGTCCATTTGTTAGTCATCATCCTACTAGGAAGAAGCCATTAGGGGTACATGCAGCTCTATAAAACCCTTCCTTGGAAGTTAACTTTGAGGCACAATTCAATGCTGGCAAAAGTAGTTAGGTAACCCAAGGCTAATAGCAAAACTGTGGCAGATTTAACTTTTCTAACAAATAATGAGGTCTCAGGGAAGAAAAAATTTCCCGGAGACACTTGGCCGACTTACTGAAAATCTGAAGTATCAAATCACTGCTTTTAGGATTTTCTTTTTTAATCTTCTTGCTATTTAAATAAGCAGTATGCATACACACACACACACACACACACACACACACACTCCTCAGCTGGCAAAGGTGTCGTACAGTGGTCTTGGTTCCTGCTTGGGCATAAGTGGATATACTGAGGGTGTTAAAGGAAGACACAGCCACAAGTACAGACTGCTCCAGTTCTTGTAATTGTGTGGGGGTAAGGTACTAGAAGTGGGGCAAGTTCTAACATTGGTTAGAACTTACACATAATGCTGCTCCTCCCCACCTTCTGATGATGATGCATTAGTTGCCCCACACATTCCCACTTCCCCTTCCTGTGTTCAAACTGGGTGCCTAGAGAAAGCTGGTCCCATCTCACTCTGAGTCCTGCAGGGCCTAGTCCCTGTTCTCTGTCTGGCCTCATCTAGGCTGAGAGGGCAAAGCCATCACCAAGGCCAGCTATAAAGGCTGCTTCTGCCGCTCAAGGAGCCTGAAAACCATCATGGTGGGGGATTGTTTAGTGGTTGTTGGTGAAGATCAAATTTTTTTTTTTTGGAGATGCATTGTTTTTGCTATTATGTGGATTTTTGCTATTGTCGTTTTATTATTAGATGTTATTTATTATAAGTTATCAGTGAATCATTTGATTTTTTTATCAATATGAGATATTTCCATTACTCCATTGTTTATATGATTATCTACATTTTGTTGAACCCTGGAATAGTTAGTGACTTATCTTGTGTAAACTCTTCAATGTGAACCACTTTGAGCATGGCTTACCATGGAAAACAGGCATACAAAAATTATAATGCTATGCTAACTGCGGTGTTGTTTTTGCTTGCATAAAAATGTGATCCTCTGTATAACTGCATCCTTCCACAATGACCAGTTGTTCCACAAATGGCAGGCTTCTCGAGCTTCTTCATTCAAGTATTTAGCTGCACGATGACAAGCAGGTGGCTAATCCAGCTTTAATATTTTTCAACCTATCCTACTAATACGACAATAAATTTGATTTCAAGCTGTGCAAAAGCCTGAGAGCATTAAAACTGTATCTGTCCTCCACTGAAAAGATGCTGCCTGGTATTCAACAGACGAGGTAAAATAAATAGTCTCAATAAACCCCTGTGTTTCATTTCAACACTTTCCTGAAACAAGATCAAAGGCATTTTGGCACAACATTAGAGTGTGGAAATGTATTCAGTGAAATGGTTTAGTACAGTTGGCTTTCGTTCCCACCCGAATAAAGAAATCAGAATTTGCAGGGCAAACCTGTACACATCTACTCAGAAGTAAGTCCCATTGAGATCAATGAGGCATACTCCCAGGTGCAGTTAGTGAAATGTTTTGGTTCACATATGGGTTCAGGAAGTGCAAATTAGGTGGGTTTGCATTCAAATGGAAAGTATTTATTTCTCACCATTCCTATCAGGGAGTGGAGTTTGTCCTTCCATGCCACCTTCAAAAGTGTCGAGTCTGACACAGTAGGGCACCACCTTTCTTTTTAGTGCCCTGTCCATGCAAAAGAAACCAAATAAAAATGTGGGCGAAACAAAAGTCTAAACTATTCTTAAAACTATCAAATATTTATGTGTTGCTGTATACAGTCCTCGGTCTCAAGAATCTCAGAGAAGCCCTCAGTAACTCTGAACAGAAGTTATAGGACTGGCATAATATTCCATTAACTCACACGTGGTTAATCAATGTGGTTTGTTCCTATGTGAATGATCAGTGATGGCAAACACCTATGGGTATGTTAATATTTTGTAACATAGTTTGTCACACTTATAGCATTGATTCATTTTGACAACATTAATACCTTGGCATTTTCCTTTATTGTTTCTAATTAGGGTAGGCAAATGGCTTTTCCCAGAGTGAATCAATATGATACAGTGGTGAAATGTAAAATGTATGTTAAACCTGAATTCATTGTAATTTTTTTGCAAATGGCCATCAATCAGTGTTAAAATATTGGCACAGCAATTTAAAAAAAATCAATCCAGCGTCTGTCATTGTTCACCCTCAAATGAATCTGTATAAAGAGACAAAATTGTTTTTGTGATCTTTTCTTGCCAGCAAAGCTGGAAAAGTCACTTGAAAATGTAAGAGGAACAAGATAAACAATTGGTTTGCATTGCTTGTTGTAGTTTGTCACATCTGAAGGGCCTTCCTCCACCATGTCTCCTCTACCTATTGAGTTGTTCTCAGAAAAAGTGTGTGAAAGAAGATGCTGCCCATTGGCACCTGCCCAGTTTTAATTCCAAGACTCAGGGTATCCCAAGTGTGCAGACTGCGGCTGCAGGCCCTTCTCCCCTCTGGTGGCTTGACGCCCGTGGTGCCAGGCCACCTGCTCCGCATGTCTGCAACTTCAATGTGCCTTAAGTGTGCAGTGGCAGCCGCAGGGAATTGCAAGAGTCCCGGATGCCAGGAAGGCATTAGAAAACGCAAGTTTTTAGGCTGTCCAATCTATTTGTTGGGTGGTGTGTGGGAACTACTGGAATGGGCGGATCCAGACAGCGCACATATTAAATACCCCAACTTGGTGATACTTTCCTGTGGAACGAACCTACAGAGAAGGCTGCGCCTCCCTCGGAAGGTCGGGTACCATGTTCTGCGCAGGATAGAACCTGATCCACGTGTGCCAGGCAAGCCCTCGCGGGCTCCTTCCGACGTGACCGGCGCTCACAAACCCACAGCAATTAATTACCTCATTATGCTTTGTTTTCTATGTTTCAAGCACATTTAGATCATTTTAGATCACGCATTTATCCTGCAAGTTCACAACGGTTGCGGTACTACTGATTTATTTTAGGAAGCGTCCCGTTGGGGAAGAGACACTAGAGGCGGGATTTGATGTTTCCGGAAACGCCAAGAGCCAGGAGAGAGAGGGAAGGAGGAGGGGGCGTGAGTGCACGTTGCAATTTAATGACTTCCTAAAATGTCTTTTGACTGCACGCGGATCCCCCTGCAGACGGTGAGAGGGAGGAGGGTGTGTGTATATGTGTTCCTCATTCCCCTGCGCACCGTCAGTGGCAGCTGTCTTCCTGCAGGTGGCGCTGCCGCCGCAGCCAGATCGCGTTCTGCCCGGAACGGCAGAGGAATGTCCGCCGCCGCGCTCCGTCCGCGGAACGTTCTTGAGCTGACGTGTGAGTGCCAGAGGCCTCGCCGTTCCCACTCCGCCGCCACCGCCTTCTCCTCCTCCCCCCCTTTCCCCGCCCCCTCCTCGGACGCGGGACAACCATGGCGGCTACCTGGGAAGAGATCCTGAAGTTGTCCCAGCAGTTCCAATCCGCCCAGTTCGCCCAGGCGACTCAGAGGTGAGGGGGGGGGGAGGGGAGAAGGGGAGGAGCCACCCGCGAGCCCCCCTCGCGCGGACGAATCTCGCTCCTTCCACGGTATCTCGCGCGACGAGCCCGAGGCTCCTTCATTCCCTGCTCAGCAGCAGCCGCTTCAACGGCGTCCCTCTGGGCCACGACCCGTAATGCTCCTAGAAGCGGCGCAGCCCTTCAGCAGGGAAGGGGTCTCTGCTCACCTTAGTGCCGTAATGCTTTTAAGTAGGGTTGCCTGTTGTTGTTGTTTTCATCCCCGCTCCACGTGCTCTGCTTTTGACAACTTTGGCATCCAGAAATGCAGTACAGCGGGGCTAGAGCTTTTCCTGGCCTAGAGAAAAATGTCACCCGGATAGTGCTCATTTGCTAAAGGTGCTGCTGCCAAAGGCATAGGAGCCAGTGAAGCAGCAGCAGCAATCCTGCCCGCCCTGGGAATCCGTGCTTTGCTGCTGCTGCCCTTTCCCACGCATCCTGCAAACGTGTCAACAGTTCCCCCGTGCATTTAACATTTGAACAAGCGCCCGAGGCCAGTAAGTTTCCGAGCAGAATTCAAAGTGTTGGTGCTGACATTTAAAGCCCTAAACGGCCTTGGTCCAGTATACCTGAAGGAGCGTCTCCACCTCCATCGTTCTGCCCGGACACTGAGGTCCAGCGCCGAGGGCCTTCTGGCGGTTTCCTCATTGCGAGAAGTGAGATTACAGGGAACCAGACAGAGGGCCTTCTCAGTAGTGGCGCCCGGCCTGTGGAACGCCCTCCCATCAGATGTCAAAGAGAAAAATAACTACCAAACTTTTAGAAGACATCTAAAGGCAGCCCTCTTTAGGGAAGCTTTTACTGTTTAATAGGCTATTGTATTTTAGTGTTTTGTTGGAAGCCACCCAGAGTGGCTGGCGGGACCCAGCCAGATGGGCGGGGTATAAATAATAAATTATTATAATTATTATTATTTCCTGGTATATCGATCTCCTGTGTCAGCCTGCTTTGCAGCAGAAGCACTTAAAAGGGTCTTGTAGCTCCTGACATATCTGTTTGGGGAATAAGCTTTCGGCCTGCTCCTCATGAAGTGGACTCTTTAGTCCGTGGAAGTTGCATCCCAGTATTGTAATACGTTTGTGGGTCTTTTAAGATGCATGTACTGTAAAGCTAAAGGGCTGCACCAGCTGCAATGTTTCTGTGAAAGCACAAAAAGGGTAACTCTTGGGCCACCTGAAAATCATTTCTGGCAGTTTTGTCAAAGTGCTTATTTTAGCAGGCTTTGCCGTTGAAAGAATTGTACTGGACCTTTGATTACTGTGATGACGGTTGAATATGAATGTGTGTGTAAAATATGAGAACAGAACTAAGAAAGTATGACTCAACATACATATTTGGACATTTTCAGAATATGTATTACTGCATGCTGTTTTGTATTATTTTTTAATATAATACTATAAAACTGAAAAGCCCATGGCAGTCCACAAGGTCTAATATTTAGCAGACAGTGTTTTTGTGAGCTTGTGATAAGGCTGGCAATTGCTTTCGTTTGTGGAATGGCCATATAACACAATACAAACTTCTGTTCCATTTAGCTGCAAAAAAAAATCCATTGATGTCCATTACTCATAATTAGTCTCAGTGCATTTAGAATGGTAACCAATATTATCCAAAAACACAATACGATGTTACATTTCAAGTTCTGATATAATCTGCTGAAGATAAAAAATCTGCAGTAATTCTGTGAAAACTGCATTAGACATCCAGTGTCAAATGTACCTTGTTGTTGTTGTTTAGTTGTTTAGTCGTGTCCGACTCTTCGTGACCCCATGGACCAGAGCACGCCAGGCACTCCTGTCTTCCACTGCCACCCGCAGTTTGGTCAGATTCATGTTTGTAGCTTCGAGAACACTGTCCAACCATCTCGTCCTCTGTTGTCCCCTTCTTCTTGTGCCCTCAATCTTTCCCAACATCAGGGTCTTTGCCAGGGAGTCTTCTCTTCTCATGAGATGGCCAAAGTATTGGAGCCTCAGCTTCACAATCTGTCCTTCAAGTGAGCACTCAGGGCTGATTTCCTTCAGAATGGATGCGTTTGATCTTCTTGCAGTCCATGGGACTCTCAAGAGTCTCCTCCAGCACCATAATTCAAAAGCATCAATTCTTCAGCGATCAGGCTTCTTTACGGTCCAGCTCTCACTTCCATACCTCACTACTGGGAAAACCATGGCTTTAACTATACGGACCTTTGTTGGCAAGGTGATGTCTCTGCTTTTTAAGATGCTGTCTAGGTTTGCCATCGCCTTTCTCCCAAGGAGCGGGCGTCTTTTAATTTCGTGACTGTTGTCGCCATCTGCAGTGCTCATGGAGCCCAAGAAAGTAAAATCTCTCACTGCCTCCATTTCTTCCCCTTCTATTTGCAAGGAGGTGATGGGCCCAGTGGCCATGATCTTCGTTTTTTTGATGTTGAGCTTCAGCCCATTTTTTGCGCTCTCCTCTTTCACCCTCATTAAAAGGTTCTTTAATTCCTCCTCACTAGTTGCTATTCTGGTATTTGGGAAATGCCTTGGAATCTTAGGTGTGGGGAGAAAGCTGTTGGAAATCAGTATATATGAAGCTCCACAAAGTTTGATCAGCCCCAATAAACAACTTTCTTGCCTGTTTTGCATCAGTTAATCTGGAGTACAGACCCCTAGTAATGTTCCCAGTTTTATTAATATTGATAAGAATCCCTGCTTAACCTGAAAGCATGGTGTGGTGGTTGTGAAACTCACATTTCTGCTTTCTGTTTGCAGTAAGACAGAGCGTTAAGGGATAATTTGATTGTATTGTCAATCTGTCAGAAACACTTGTTTTAACTGAAAATTTCTGTGGCATAAATAGATTGCTAAAGCTTCTCCAGATTGTCTTAGAAATGAAGTAGCACTTGTTTAAAATCAAGTTGTCAGGATCTCATGCAAGATGTTTTGCTGTTCTTTTATGTATGCAGACTGTCGGAACGTAATTGCATAGAGATCGTTTCTAAGTTGATTGCTGAAAAACAGCTGGAAGTGGTGCATACTCTTGATGGAAAAGAGTATATTACTCCTGCGCAGATTAGCAGAGAGATCCGTGATGAACTTCATGTTCATGGTGGTAAGTGTGTAAAAAATATTATTTCTAAATATGTTTATAAGCTCAACTACAGAGAAAGAAACTTTAAAGGTAATTTGCTTTGGGAAAATAAAAATACATAGAAACATGTATCCTTGCCATCGAGACATTTAAGGGTCATGATTCTAACACTATTTCATAGTGCGAATGGACTTGCCAAAGTAAAATAACCATTAGAAAGATACTCCTGTTGACATATCTTCAAGATCAGCTAGGGGTGGTGTGAAAAACAAAAGCAGCAATTCTGATTATCCAAACTGCTAGTGGCAGAATCCTAGCTTGGAAGGGACCGAGATCTCATCTAATAATGGTAATGTTAGGTAACTTTACATTGCAGTCCCATACATGACTACTCAGAACTATGTTCCATTGAGTTCAATAGGCTTCACTCCCAGATATGTGGGTATAGGACTGCAGCCTCTATGTCATTCCACTTACCTCTCAAGCTGCTGCTGAATTTGGAATACTTGGTGTACATTTATCATTTAAAAGGAACTGCAAAGAAGTATGTAGGATATTTTTATGTGGAATTGCAAGCACAGTTTAGCACTATTCTGGTATGTTACATACATTGCCTGCACTGAATGGGAAAGTTGTAAAAAACAGTGTAAACAGTTAAGTGAAACTGGAGACAGGATTGTAACAGAGAATTCAGTTGTATTTACAAAGCTGTCTAGTCTTATCTGAAAGGTGAGTAAGAGCCAAACTGTCATTAGCTATTCCATCCCTTGCATTTTTCATAAAAAGCACCCATGAGAGGCATGGGTTTGAATCAGAAGAAGGGTTTCTTACCCCCCACCCCACCCTGGCACAATTTTCTTTTTTAAAAAATGAACTCTTTCCCCATTTTGGAAGTTGCTAGTTGCCTCACTCAAGATTGGATTTGAACAGTAGCTGTGCCACTGCTGGTAACAATTAAACTCCTAGGGTATGAGGAACAGAATAATTGAGGGAGCTTTCTTCCTGGCAAGTATCAGTTGATATCTGAAGTTGTAGCATCCCTTTCATGCTGAGTACAGGAATAAAGGCAAAGGCCTTTTGGTTTTTCATGCCATTGTTTGTTTAGTTTAAGAACAAAGCATTAGCTACCAGCAGGCTTCATCAACTTAAATCTTTTTCTTTATGCAGATTAACAGACTTATTTCAGTGGAGTTTACCATAGTGCAAATGACACAAACTCTTGTGCATGTTAATGAGCACACAACTCTTTTCACAAGCTCTTCCAATTTCATTTCAAAGTGGGGGCATTTTTATGTATAGATCTTTTTTGAAAGTTTTCCCTCCACTGATGTAAGTTGCGGTACTAGCATGCATGGAAGATCTAGAGCATGCCTGCAAAATACTCTTTGCTATTCCAGATGTTGCTGCTGCCACCACCTTTATAGTTCACATCATGCTGGTCCAGGTATGTTTAAAGATTTCTACACAAGTGGCATGACTTTCTTCCATGTGGATGTGTAGATGCCTTTACATGTAGTTGGACAAATATGCAAGAAACTTAGAGGCAGTTGCAGCTATGCTGGAAAAATTATGTATAAAGGAAGTCCTATTCACACTTCATGGTAGTAAATTCCATTTAGCAAGCAGGGTTAGTTCCCAGACAACATGCATGAAACCATGCTGGAAGTTTCAAATCAGAATGTAAAGAGTAATAAAACAGTTCATTAAAATGTACTTCCTTTGTCTATGACTTTCTATATTATGCATTAAAATCTATTTGTTAATATATTCTTTCTTTTATTACAGGTCGTGTAAACATTGTTGATTTGCAACAGGTAACTTGCTTTAAGCATAAATACTTTTTATCTGCGCTTAATTGGGCCAATTTGAAATACACATTTGTTTTTAATGGTTTTGTACCCAGAAATAAGTCTCATTGTGTTCAGTGAGGCTTACTCCTAGGTAAGTGGGTAGCGTATGGAAACCTAAATACTTACTGAATAGTGTATGGGTGGGTCCCCCCTTCCCTTTTAAGTCCCCAGTCTTGCAATCTTGCAATTAGCTGACGGGTGGAGATTAAATCCTGCCTCTAGGTTACACAGTCCTGTTACCTGCTGGGAACAGGATCGCACAGCCAGTGCAGCATTAAACCCTGTCCACCCACCCACCAGTAATGTCAGCTGGGTGGGCATGGTTTTGGGGGAAAGACCTAGCAGGCCAAATTGTCCCGTGTCCTGGAGATTCCCCACCTCTGGAGTAAAGTATAAACACTTAGCTGCTAACCTATATTTCATTTTTACTAACTGTGGTGTCTCTGTAGGTTCCATTATGTTGCTCCCATTCTCTGTAATTTTATATATTATAAAATTACAGAGAATGGGAGCAACATAATCGCACTGTTCATCAACATAAGCACCCCATCACACTTCTTTTAATTTTTGAAGTCTGTTTTAGCCTATCAAGGAAGTTGGGCTTTTTAAATGTCACAGTATGCACAAATAACAATGACTGATCGCTGAGACAGGGAATTAATATTTCATTTCTGCTAAACTTTTTCCATCTGAAAAGCTTCAGCTAAATTGAAGCTTTTCATAATAATTAGAGATTTTATTACATTGTGTGTTAACTTGTCTTGATTGCTATTTTCTTTTCCAATATCACATTTTCTTTTTCAGTTAAGATACACCTGTATCTGAATTATTGAAAAGTAGCTAGAGTGTAATGGTTTGTGAATGTGAAAGTGTATCATTTTAACAGTAGATGATGGATTTGAATTCTAGATGCTAACCTGTTTTTCCCCCCTGCAGGTAGTAAATGTAGATCTGCTCCATATTGAAAACCGAGCTAATGACCTTGTCAAATCAGACCGAACAGTTCAACTAGTATTGGGGCAGCTTATAGATGAGTGAGTTCTTTCAAGAGTGATTAAATACAGTGTAAATGTGTAATGGGCTTTTAGATGTGATTAATCCAGAATGAGGAAATGGAAGCCAATAATTATGCATTATGTCTGAGAATGTACTCCACTGCTTTTGTACAAGCTGAGCAGTTGAAGTCATACAAACATTTGAGAACCACTTTATTGTTTTATGCTCGCTAATGCAAAGGAAGGCATTTAAACTTTCATCATTACTGTTGAGACAAAGACAGAAAAAGCTCTGGAAATTAAAAGGAGGGGGGGCTTTGTGTCCCTTTTATGCCCAGTGCGTGTAGAGGAGATGGATGAGACTCCTTAGCATCAGTAGCAAGTAGTTTGCCCTCTTGGGTCGTTTGAAAGAGAGACACAGTGTGCAAGGAACTCTTACTACTTAGTGTAATGTGTATCACCTTTAAGAATCGGATGCTGGAAAGAACAAATGGAGAGTACACAGGTCCTGCTTGCAGGCTTCCCATATGAATCTGGTTGCCAGCTGTGAGAATTAGGATGCTGGACTAAATGGGCCTTGGGCAAATTACCTATATATAATGACAACCTGATTAAATCACAGCTTATATCTAGTATTTATGCAGTGTTCTATTGCTGACATGGACCATATGTTTGCTGTGCTATCAGATATGGGTGCCGTTTAAACTGAACTCCAATATCAGCCTACAATCTTTATGTTTTAGAAATGAGCTTCAGAGGAGATATATCAAGCAACAGAATACTATGAAGAATTACATTTGCTTATCAGTTTTGTAAAACATGAAAACTAATGGTAACTTCTGTTTGAGGGAGAATGATCACATCTTTTACAAAGTTTGTAGTAGATGCAGCATACACTTAATGTTTTCATATAGTACTATATAGGATTACTAAAAGCAAATAATGTTACGGCACACAAGGCAAATTTGGAATTTTATACTACTTTTTTTCAATATTAGGAATTACCTAGATCAGATAGCAGAAGAAACAAATGACAAGTTACAGGAATCTGGGCAAGTGAAAATATCTGATTTGTGCAAGGCATATGACCTTCCTGGAGATTTCTTGAAGCAGGTAATCAATATGAAAATGACCAACTTTTCACTAAAGCATGTGATATTTCACCTCTCGTTACTATTATGATAATAACTTCCAGTATCAAATGCACTAGCTTGTGATCTAAGTTTGACAACATCTTTTCTTATGGTACTTAAAGTCTAACATGGTTTTAATTTGCTTATTGCTTCTAAATACTGTGACTGCAGTATTGAATCTAATTTCCTGGCAGCCACTGTGTCTAATAATAGGGAAGTGAAGCAGTCCTTTCAAGTATAAGAAATGAACACCTATCTGATCTACTACTTCAGTAAGATTCTCTGAAAAGGCAAAAATAATTCTTAAGATCCGTAGTCATTGGTTAGCACAGACTATTGGGCTTTAGAAACTGGAAGCGTTTGTTGATTCCCCAGTGTGTTGGTTTGCAGCCAGATGAGAAAAAATGCATTTTCCTAAATTAACATAACAGGAAAATAAGGATGATATCCATAGCACCAGGAGCAAAACTAGGCTTTATTTCACCTAGCTTAAAGACCTAGTTGGGCACACGAACCCATGCATTGGTGCGCGCGCACACACACACACAGAGGTTGGGAGCCTCAATGGTGCCCTTCTGGAGGCTTCACCTGGGGCAAAAAACCAACTACGCCCCCCCCCCATAGCTACAACACAGCATAGCACTTGCATTTCTTCCCTCCCCCTGTGTTCATCCCATTTTTTTTCTGGGGTCCCCCAACTCCAGAGTTTATTTTGAGGGCATGCAGAGGGCTACAGGCAAAGGAGGAATGAGGAAAGTTCTGTTCTGCAAACCCAAGTCTCTTGCACTAGCAGAATGGGAACACTGGATAGGGCCTCAACTTAGGAAGTAAAATGGGCTACATTATGTCTTATTTACACATGAGAACCTGTTTATGTCAGTAGTATATGCAAAGTACCAAGTAATGTAATTGCGTGTGATCTAATACTGGTACAACGTCAGGTATTCTGTCACTGAAGTTCATATTGTTTTGCACAAGAGTTCTTAGGATCTTGATGCAAGAACCTTAATTAAACTTCAAAATTGGTCAGAGATCCGCCACATGACATGTTTTTTCTCAGTACTAACATGGATTTCTATGTAAGAATGATAGGTGTCGATTCCTGCCTTCTGGACATCATGTTGTTGTTGTTGTTGTTGTTTGCTTTGAAAAACAAGAACAACACAGCAGGATTCTACTTCACAGCTTTGATAAGGCAGCAGCAATTCAAGGTTTTCTCCCTGTTTGGCCCCCAATCTTCCATTCATTCAACATTCCCTCCTGCAAGACTCTAATATGAGGAGGTGGCTCTGAAATAACATTAGAGCGTTTGGCTTGGGGGTACCATTCGTTCATTCATAACATTTGTTTTAAAACATGCTACCTTTTATGTTAGATTTCAAGGTTGCATACAAGGCTTATTAAGATTTTTAACTGAGTCATCTTGGCTGTCTCCAATAATCTCTGAAATGTATCTGATTAGGGCCCTGGAACTATGCCCAAGTTTGGAAAGCCCGCCTTTCTACCTCTTAAATGGCATTTTGCCAGAAAGACCTTCATTTTTAAGCACAGAAATGTTTTAGAATAAATAAGATGAAATCCAAATAAAAGAATGCAGACCAAAGGTTTTAGAAATCTGCTGCCATTGACAGATGGGAAACAGAGCACAGCCAAAGTTTCAGGCAGAAGGATAATTCCAAGTTACACAAATTTTTGAAACACTTATCGCTCTTGAATCCATTGAGTATTGTTCAGAATGTACCAGTAGGACTACAGATGGTGGAGGCATCCATCAACTGCAAAAACTTAACCTTAGTGCTTTAATGTGTTCCATACTTCAGAGCTTCCTTACTATCAAGTCCCATGATAGTAAGCAGGAATGTAAAGCTCTCTACAGTGGCTTAATTGTCTTCTTGAGCATTCAAGTTCTGAAGAGGGATCTCTTATCTGTACCTAGAAGCAGTGGTGGATTAATGGTTGGTTGTAGTCTAACATCAAATCCTGTCTCAAGGCTGAATCCACATGCACGTATTAAAAGCCTGCTAAAAGCAGCATAAAGTCAAAATGTAAAAACAGTGCAACGTCAAATAGCTTCTCCGGTTAATTGCTGTGTTTATGTTCTCAGGCATTTTCCATCCGCCTGGGCAAAATTATCCATGGGAAAATTGATCAGGACAACCGAGGAGTGATTTTCACAGATGCATTTGTCACACGGCATCGGGCCCGGATCCGTGGTCTGTTCACTGCCATTACCAGGTAAATTGAAAGACACGTTTCTGTTTTGGGATAAACAGCTCTGGTTATCTGCTCCTTGTGTGAGATATGTAGACACTTCCTTCATAAAAGCAAGATTAAATTTTCCAGAGCAAACGTAACTGTTTTTAATTACAATAGCAATGGCAACTGCATCACTTTGGCTCTGCCTTTTCATCAAAGAATCTGCTCCCATAAATAGACAAAAGTTGGACATGCTCCAACTTTTCCGATAAAAAATTCCAAATCTTTACGCAGCTACTGACGTCCCATCCTTAAACATTTCCTCCCTGCAAAATCTCCACAAATTTCTTGCCTTTAGCAGTGAAAAAACTGGAAACAAAAGACATTAGTGGTTGCATAACATATTCTAACAGTATTCTGTTTATGAAGTAGAAAGTAGCAATTTATTTTATTCCAGTATTCACAAACTTGGTGTTCGATGTGGAATAAATAAAGATATTTAAGGAAGGATTCACTGTTGTGCTAAGGTGATGGTTCCATGAGGACAAACATTTTGGCTTGCCATGTGGAAGGATCCCCCATGTGCTTTTGTGGGGGATCTCCCAGCCCCCAAAACCGATTTTGGTTGTGCACAGGAAAAGGAGGGGGGAAGTCCCATTGCACACATGGAGGTCCTTCCACAGGGCTTTTGCGGATGGGCAAATTGATCGGGACAACCGAGGGGTGATTTTCACAGATGCTGGATCCTACCCAAAGTGTTTATGTATGAGTGTCCTGGTTTCTTATATATATATATATATCACTTCTCTCTTTAGACCTACGCCAATAATTAACCTAATAACTCGGCATGGATTTCAGGAGCATCTGCTTTACTGTGAGTTTTGTTCAGACTTATTTAATGCTGATGTTTTTTGTAATTAATATCAGAAAGTGTTAAGTGAGAGGCAATTAAGATAAGGTTTGAAGCTTGCGTACCTTTTTCTTCTTTCAAAAGCAAAGTGAAACTGACCCATTAAAATGCATCTTTCATGTTTATTTGTTTTGTTGGACCAGCACAGGAGGTGTGGTCTGTGCTGAGCTAGTTTCAGTTAAACAGTTCTGGCATTGCATGACATGCCTTATAGGGATAACCCTGCCTCATTACCAAAAGACTTTTGCAATCCTTAGGATGCGCTACCTAAACTATTCCAGCTCTTGCTTACTACACATCATTCTTGTTTGTTCCTCCTGTTCACTGTCATTTAATGTAGTTTGCATTTATTTTGGCCAGCCGTTTTCTGGCTGCCCACACCTTCAACATATAGATTTTCCTTGTCCTAAACAAGAATATCTTAATTAATTTGTTGCAACCTAAAGTGAAAATCAGACAGTAACTAAATGAAGCCCATATTAAATACATGCATTCAGATAATGTATTATTATTTCTTCAACACTAGTGTCTAACACCCCATGTACGAATTAGGCAAACAAAGCTGATGTGTTTTTTAAAAAATGTTTTAATAAGACATACCACCCACAAAAATGTAAATAATGATAAAAAGAATCCATAGCACACACTGTTGCTGACTGCAAATGTCTGCTGAGACTGTGCTGAAGAAACAGCTGTTTTCCTGTGACTTCTTCCCACTTGTTAATATATAATGTACTGTATTACAGGAAGCAGATGAGAGGAGAACAGTTTAATATCTATCTATCTATCTATCTATCTATCTATCTAGGTGTGTCTATGTGTTCAAATAAATTAACTTGCACAGAAAAAATACAGGCCTGCATACAGGCTCTGAGTTGTGGTTGTAATCCCTGTATTTTTAATCACATATTCATAAATATTTCTAATGTTGTGGCTGCTTTGTTTCTTTTCCCAGCTATGCTGGAAGAACTTGTTAGTACTGGGCGTTTGAAAGGCACAGTGGTTGGTGGAAGGCAAGATAAGGCTGTGTTTATCCCTGACATCTACTCCAGAACACAGAGCAACTGGGTGGATTCATTTTTCAAGCAAAATGGTTATTTAGGTAACTTACCCCTTTTCAACAAACTTTTCTTTCTGAAAATTACTGGTCAAGAGAAGCATTTTTCTTAAAGATCTCCCCTCCCTCTGACCCTCATATATCCCATTTTTCCTCATCAGTAATGGTTGGTGCCTCTTGGGACTGGTAGGGCAGGAAGGTTAACAGTAGGCAGAGCCACTAACAGACAGAGCCAATTCTTGTTTTGTCCCCATCCTCCTCCCTCCAGAGTTTACAAGGGCAACACTAAAACTAAGGAGGAGAAAGCTGACAGTCAGTGCTAGCCTCTGTGCTGGCTGGAAGTAAAAAGACAAATATCTGGGGGCTGACTGAGTTTTGTGGGGCAGCACCCTCCTCCCCTTAATAACCAGCCTCCATCTCTCATCACCAGTGCAGGAGATAATGCAATGCAGAACATCACCATCCCCTGCTCCCTAGTATAGTTCCTGGGTTGGAAGAAGGACAAATTCCTGAGCTCCTCCTTTGGGCCTGGATGAAGCTGTAAGCTTTGGTAATAGAGGGCAGGTTTGGAAGAGCAGACCTAGTCCCACTCTTGAATCCACACATGGCAATCCACACATGATGGGACAGCAGGGAAGGGACAAGACCATCCCAACTCTTCATTATTCCATTCAGTGAAGCTATTGCTGTTGTATTGAGGAAAATTGAGGCTAGCCAGTTTCTGTCGGGGAGTGATATAGTGAGCAGACTTGTGGAAGGCTCCCTCCCTTGCCCACCTGACAAGTTTTACCAAGTTAACATACAAACACCAGTTCCTGGGTTCTCTACTGCTTCAGAGTGAGCAAGAAAAAAAAGCCACAGAGAGGCTGCAAAGTGGGTGGTTAGTGTCCACCGAGAGATGTCTAGCCCATTGTCCCCAGTTTTGTTTTGTTTCGGTTTAGTTTTCTTCAAAGTCAAGGACTTTCTGTAATTTTGTAGAATTTGATGCATTGTCCAGACTTGGCATCCCAGACCCTGTGAACTACATAAAGAAAAGGTACAAGTCCTTGCAGCTCTTGTTTCTGAAATCATCTTGTGTTGGTCAGGAAATTGTGGATCAAGTGGAGGCCTCTGTGGATGAAGCCATCAGCTCTGGAACGTGGGTGGATATAGCGGTATGCTCTTTGCTTTTCATTTCTTTCCACTGGCTTTATTTTTCAAAAGGGGTCACAGCACAGGTCATAACTGAACTTCTTGCACTAGCGCAAGGAGATTTCCCCCCTCGTGCACACTATGCGTCATCTCCAAATCTCCTGAGAGTTGAGCAAACTTCAAGGTTGTTTGGGGTAAGAGACTTGAGAATGTTCCGTCACGCAAGGGAAATCCTTGCGCTGCCAAACATTCACCACAGTGCTGCATTGTCTACAACCGTTTGCCTCCAGAAGAACCCAGGTCCAATCCTTGGCATTTCATGGTGGGGTCATGGGGGATAGATACCCTGTTAGAGATCCTGCAGAACCACTGCCAATCACTGCCAGCAGCACTGAACCAAATGGACCAATTATCTGTCTATATAAGGAAGTGTTCCTATGTGGCAACAGAGACTATTTTATGCAGTTACACAGAGGAAAATTATACACCACAGATTTAAAGCAGTGATTACTGCAATTTGCAAGGACATGGCAGTTGAAAGGTCATCACTTGCTAGTCTTGCTTGTTCCAGCTTGAGAAGCATTAAGCCCTAATTTCAAAGCATAATTTCTGCCAAATCAATATTGAGCAAGAGCTTAGGGTTGATGTGGCAGACTTTAATACTGCCTGAGATGCTATTTTTGTAGATGGGACTTCAGTTCTTAAACAAAAAAGATTTGCTATCAAGCTTTATGTCTCAATAGACAGTACATATTCCTGTATTCCATTTATCCAAAAGCGGCTTTTACCTTTGTGATAGAAACTGTTCCTTATTGGGTGTGGCGGGGGGAGCTATAGAGCTTTGAAGACTAAAAGCATACTTACTCCTCCGAATAGGTGCCACATGCATTTTTAATTTACCAAAGGTAGTGTGAAAAATTGGAAGTGGAAATAAATTATGGCCCAGACAGCTCTGAAAGAGAGTGATAAAGTCACTAACTGAATTCACAGGTTAACTCTAATACACTTGTGTGTTTTACAACATTCTGTAATTCCAGCTTAAAATTCTTCACACCACTTGCCTGTAGATTTGTGGACATATTTAGCTCACAGTTGCTTCACTGCAATAGATGACTGCAGCATTTTTGTCCAGATAGATAGAAACCAGTTTTGTACAAAGTGGCAGTAATAATTTTCCCAACGAGCTCCCTAGAAACAGGGAATTACATGTTTATCTGTCATCATCCAGGCAGAGGGCACAGACTCCTTTTATCAAATACTGCAGGTTATAAAATGCCTTTTGAATTGGCTTTATATCCTACCTGGAGTTTTTAATTTGTACATTATTTTAATGCAAACATGGCAAGTAGCTTGAAACAGCTTTGACACTTTACAAAAAGCTGTGAAGATTTATTTTGTCAAAAAGCTTTTGATTTCCCAAGCTCCCTTCTCTCAATGTCATCTTTACATTTTCAGTTTTTCTGGTTTAGAAAAATCCTGTTTATTAAAGTACATTCATCCACCTATTCACCTATTCATCTCTCTAACAAAGATTAAATGAGTAGACAGGCAGGATTTTGCATCAAGGTAACCTAAATTCTGCACCTTATTAAAGCTGATTTCTGCAGTGAGTATCAACTCTGCAGATTGAGTCAATGCAGAGAGATGTGCATAATTTATTTTCTGCTACAGAAAGTTATTCAGGGTAGTCAATCCCCACCTCACCTCATACTTTTGAGATTTCACCTGGCATCGTTCAGACACCTTTCAAACCTTTCCTTGCAGTTGTAAAAACTAGCAATATTTAAAAAATAATAATCTCGGGACTGCTAAATTCTGTGCCAGGATATGAATATCATGCATGGTAGTTATACAAACAAATTTGTATATATTGTAGCCAGTTGGTTGAACAATAAATAACAATGTGATGGTTTTCGTTTGGCTTTGCTTCTTTTGCTCCTAGCCTCTTCTTCCAAGTTCATTCTCTGTAGAAGATGCCAGCATGTTGCTGCAGCAAGTGATGAGATCCTTCAGTAAACAACCTTCAACTCTGGTCTTTGGCGACACTAATGTTGTCAGTGAGAAATTTATCAACAGCTGTGCTGATTTGTTTGGTGATCTGATGCACCAGAAAGCTGAAAAGGTTTGTTTCTGGGCGCATTGTTTTAGAAAAGGACTGCATGAGTTACAGCCGACCAAACTCAATGCCACTCACCAGTAATGCAGTGTGGCCTGTCAGGTGCTCTCTCCTTCCCCAGCTCTCTTTGCATTTTGATTCAAGCAAAATCAATATATTCATTGAGCCCTTGATAGGCTAATCTCTGGCTGGTGGGCTGCATTCAGCTTGATAAGTCACATGTTGTGCAAGCCTGTCTTTAGCACATATTAATGATGTTTTTATGTCTTTGAGCTGAACTACCTACCCATGGAATCAGCATTGTCCATCATTGTGTTTTACATTTAATTTTGGTTCTAGTTAAAAATGACACCTTTGTTTTGTAATAATAATAATAATAATAATAATAATAATAATAATAATAATAATAATTTATTATTTATACCCTGCCCATCTGGCTGGGCCCCCCCAGCCACTCTGGGCGGCTTCCATAAAAACCAAAAATACAGTAAAATATCACACGTTAAAAACTTCCCTGAACAGGGCTGCCTTAAGATGTCTTCTGAATGTCAGGTAGTTGTTTATCGCTTTGACATCTGCTGGAAGGGCGTTCCACAGGGCGGGCGCCACTACCGAGAAGGCCCTCTGCCTGGTTCCCTGTAGCTTTGCTTCTCGCAATTTGGGAGAATATTGGGATGCCATCACATTTGGCTCATATTCCTTGAATATGTACATCCATTTTCCATATCTCAAGCCAGTCACTGTCAGATTCTTGGCTTTCCTACTGTGATAATCAAGAACAAAACAGCAGGTGGCAAGGAAAGGTTGTCTAGTGATTATTTCTAGGTGAGAGTACAACAAAGAAAACGGAGATATGTTGCTGCATTTCAAAGTAAAATAACAAAAAATGGGATTATTCTGTTTATATTTCTTGCATATCTTCTTCCTATCAAAACCAGCACAGCTCACTGGATGGTGGCTAAGTTTAAGGTAATAGTGTTCTGCTAGGACCTGACAAATGGGATACCTCATGCAGATATTAGCTGAGTATGTGTCTGTCATGTGTTGCACTCTCTTATGAGTGTCTGGGACATTATGTCCATGCTAAACAGGAGGGGAGATAGTATCAGAAACCTTAAGGATTTGCAGTACGTTCCAGTGCATCTCACATGAACAGGTGCATGTATGATCTTCATTTTAGGAGATGAAAAATAACCCTGTGCACTTAATCACAGAAGAGGACCTGAAGCAGTCTGCATTTGTAGAAAATGCTTCTTCAAGTAAAAAAGACAAGAAAGATGAAAGAAGAAAGAAAGCAGCAGGTAAGAAAATGGAGGCATAAGTTACTTGGTTACTGATTCCATGGTTTCTTCTTGTTAGTTTGGCAGCTGTCCTGTTGGCATGACAAGGACTTCTCCCACATTACAGCATTGACAATAGAGACACAGGTTTTGGGAAGAAAGAGTACTGCTTCTCTTCTTTGCTGACTACTGTCAAGTTTTCACTGCTCAAGGAAATGCAAAGAAAAAGATTGTTGGAGGGAGCAGGGTAACTCTGCCATTTTACTCTGTAGCTGGACGTGGGAAGCAGAACAGCTCTTCTCTCTCATCATCATCACCCACCACTCACAACTTATTTATGTAGTCTTGGCCCACCGTAAAACACAACGAGAAACATTGGTTAGTTGTTTGTGGGGAAGAACATTAACATGTTAGTTGTTTGTGTTTGTGGGGAAGAACATTAACATGTACAGTAAGAACTCAGTATTGAGTTTGCAAGAAATCCATATTGATGGGGAAAGCTCCCAAGAGAACAGAGTTTTCTAGGGCATGGTGGCTATAGAAGCTCTCTAGACAGCACTATATAAGGCAGACTCTAAAGCTGTAATTAGACGGAAGGAATTTATACCAGTGTTGTCTTTATAGCCATTTCTCTTATTTATTAGCATTCCCCACCCCCAAACGTGTAATTAGTGCAAATGTCAAGTCACACGTTTATATACATAATGTTACCATTGCTTAGTCTGTTTATCAAACCATAAGGCTTTGGTCAGGATGTTAACGACTGTGTTCTGATAGCACAATATGATGCATGTTTACTCAGAAGTAAGCTCGTCTCTATTCAGTGGGGCTCAGAGGAAGCTGTGCCTAGGATTGTAGTCTAAAGTAAGGAATATTCATTTAATTGAGTAAATTCATTTTACAAATGAGAGGATGAAAAGGATTTGCTAGAGTTTTGAAACTATTTACACTGAATTTTTAGAATAGCCTGAATGTGATCAACCAGAGTTGTGATTGTATAGTGGCATTTACGCTGAGTGGCTCTTAACAAACTTTATCAAAGTTTGATATAATGCTTTTCTTCCAAAACAGAGTACCCATTGTATGCCAAAATAAAAACTACACTTGAATTTTACATTATTGTTTTAACATATGGGATTGGGACACTCACAAATTGCAATTATAGAATTGCCTTCTACTCAGAAATGAGACCCATTGATTTCATTGGGGCTTACTCCCAGCAAAGTGACCATAGGGTTGTAGCCCAAGTGTTACAATGAGTTGGTTGAGGGTCATTTGAAATAAAATGTGCAGATGATAGTTCTGTTCAAAAGGCAAACAGTAATCATGAATATTTCCTATTCAGCATTGCTTGAACTGTGTTAATTTCATTGTCAGTCAGCTTAAATGCATTTCCTTTCATCTTGATTTGGAACTTGCTGTGGACATTGCTTTCTTTCATTTTACCGTTATCTTTTATTTGATTTAAGTCTGAGTCACATTTTCATAAGGATCAGTTTGCTTTACTGATGAAGTAGAAATTAGAACAAATATTGAAATACTATACTCTTAGCTCTGTCGTTCTTTTATTATGCACCCAGGTATAGTAACTCCTGTTTCCTTTCATAATATAGTCAGGGTTATTATTTTCTCTGTTTTTATAAGGATTTTGGTTTCATTTCATTATATTTGTCAAAGCATCACTTGACTTAGTAATACTTCACATGCTAATCAAGTAGTTTTTCCACCAGAGGGCACTGGAAGTGTGAAAAGTAGTGGTGGAGGAAACGCCAGAGAATTTAAGATCAAGAAAGCCAAGAAGAAGGGAAGAAAAGACGCTGACAGTGATGAGGAATCACAAACAAGCAGCTCAAGTTTGTAGTTTATTCTACTATAGTAACCTAATCCTTGTAGTTTTGTAAATGCAGTACTGTTGCCCTGAGTTTGTAATGAAATATTCTCCTATAAGATATCCAAATATATTAGTATGGTTATCTTTTTTTCTAAGATAATTATTTGAATTGTGACACGAAGCCTTTTAATGGTAACACAGAAATGCTACTTCAAGCAAAAATCAAGGTTAAGCACGGAACTAAATATATATATATATATGATGAAGAGAATTTAGTGAGCTGTTTTAATATGGGGCTGCAGGTGTGAGGAGGAACGTGCTAGCACTCTGGTAGTGCAAAGTTCCGTTACCTGGTTTCAGGTGATTTCCATGCACTGTAGCCCAGCACATCATAGCTGGCAATGTTTGGCAGCTTCCCCCAGCCCTCTGGAGAAGTTCTTCAGGGATGTACGGGGAGCTACAGGAAGGGAAAGGAAGATCAGTTGCATTATCTGCCTTACACTCGCACAGTGTTGAATGCAGCCCAGGATAAACTTTTTTTTTACCTGAATGCTTTAAATTGTATAACCTTTTCACATTAGAGCATCATTTCTGATATGTGTCTGGTAACATTACTTACTGCAAATGGCAATGGTGTATCCATATAATTTTAACAGCAGTTTTTTGGGGGGGAATCCCATTTTACCATGATATTTCCAAATGACTCCTGAATTAATGTAATCACAAAAGCAAACAAGGGGAGGGAAAAAAAACTAGGGCTCTGTGATAAACATACAGTAGCAATTTTGAATAACGTGAATAGCAGTAGTCAGCACATGCTTATTTTTTTGTGACCTGCAGGAGTCCTGATACTAAGAGGAATGTATTTTGTGTTCTTACACGGGAGATTTCAAGAAAACTGAAGATATTAATTATGTTTCTCATGGTCATTGCAGATAAGAGCAAGCACCTCGAGATCCCTTTTCTGTCACCAGAAGAGATTGAGGATGTTTTAAGAAAACATGTAAGGGACTGTCCTGAAGAGCTTATAACAGATCTTGCTGACCATCTAATAAGGTAATTTCAATTATTTATCTCAGTTTTGACTTAAACAGGGCCTAACACATCCTATAGCTCAATGAAAAATCAGAATTCCGGTGTTCCATCTTGCAAGGCCTTCATTCATTCATTCACAGTATTTATATCCCACTCTTCAGCCAGAAGGGCTCCCCGAGTCACTTATGTATCCATAAAAGAAATGCAGTAACTATCAACAACTACAATCTAAAAAATTTACAACCCATAAAAAATGGAAGGGAAGATGAAATCAAGCAAACTTATGTTACCAGGTTCCCATATTAACCAAGTGTGATGAAAGCAGACAGCTCAAAGTTCGAAAGACAGGCCTTGTTGGGCCCTTGAGAAATAGCCTGCTGACCCTCCCTTCTCTGATGTGTCTGCAGCAGAAAGTTGTTGATCTCACAAAAAGCAGCTCCAAGCCAGCAAAAGAAATAATTTTTAAAGCAGTCACACAGGCCAGACTCCTCCTCCTTTGTTGCCAACTGCCATTGTTAACTACTGCAGCTGCAGGCTATGTGAGCTGCCTGTGTAGTTCTATTCTAGCTACTGTGTTGTGTACAAAAAACAGTTGCAGCTGAAGTTCTTAAAATGCCCTTGGCTTTAAATTTTCAACTTCTGATAGGAAAGCATGTTGTTTTGTTGTTTTGAGGTTCTGTAGTATTTGGAGAAATACTAGTCTCTTGCTAATGTATTCCCTCCCTACCCCCACCCCCCGTTCTTTAGGCCCTTGACCAAGAGTTATCAGGAAGTTGTGCGTTCAGTATTTATGTCCTCCACTTCTAATTACTCTGGAGCTAGCAGGAAAAAGACCATCAAGGACTTGCAGGAAGAGGTGTCCACCCTGTATAACAATATCCGATTATTTGAAAAAGGAGCAAAGCATTTTACAGGTACAGCTTGGATTGTATCTAAGGTAGTGCTAGGTAACTAGTTCCAGTAGCACTAGATTTCTGCTTGAGCAACAGAACTTCCTATCCTCTCCCCGTGCACACCTTAAATCTGTTCTGAGGGTTTCTTCAACCCACTAGAGCAAATATCTTCAAGCTTTTTAAACCCAACCTTCCCATTTAAACATGTATTTGGGGATCTGCTTCTCAATCTTTTACCATATATTCCCTTGGTGGTAGTGCTCCTTTTACAACCCGCCTTAGAGCAGGCTGCGATCCACCAGTGGGTCCCAGCCCACCCATTGAAGCACCAGTGCTCTAGAGCAGATTTGGGGAGCGCACAGGGCACACGTGGAGGGAGGAAAGGGAAGTTTCATTGCTTAGTACTGTATATATATCCTTGCAGTAATGGATGCCACACACTTATCTTCAGAATGAATTTATGGTTTAACACACTGTAGCTGGGCAGTTTCTGATTTCAAAAAGAACTCTAAAAGACTAGAGTCTGTGATGATACTGCCCATTCATTTACTTAAACTTTTTCTTTTTTTACCTCTTTGGTTTCTATTCTTCTCCCCCTGTCTACCACAGATATTTTTGTGTGGATGTTCATTGAATTCTGCCGTTTGTGATCTGCACAGAACTGCCCGTAGGAGTCAGTTTAATATTTGCTTTCTCTGCTTGAAGCAAAAGATGGCCTAGTTTGAAACATCTTGTCTGACCTTTCCAATAACATTTGCAGGTCTTTCATGCATTGTGATGCCACGGACATTTTAACACCTGTAAAAGCAGCTGGAAGCAGAGCGTAAGATGCTTTGTGGCTGGAAAAAAGGCCGAGGCCTCTCTAGATTGGCTAATGTAATATGCAAATATTTACAATTTGTCTTTTTAATCGCAGAAATTCTGTTTTGCAGATGAGACGCAAAGTAACATTGCCAAGCACATGCTGAAGACGTTTTGCACTGACATCACTAACCTCATCTTCAACTGCCTAGCTGCTGATCAAATGATGGCAGCAGAAGACTACACTGCCATTACCACCGAGGTACTTTGATACTATTTCCTATTATCTTCACAGATTCTTAAAGCAATTAGTTCATATCCCCCCCACCCTCATTGTAGAGGGGGAGGGGGGGGACCTGTGCTTCTTCAGGTGTTATTGATGAACTCCAATTCCTATCAGCCCCAGCCAGCATGGCCAGTGGTCAGGGATGATGGGAGTTGTAGTCCAACAACATTTGGTAGACCCTGTTGTAGGGCATGGGTTCCTGTGCTTATAAGATAGCTTAGATCTCTACAACCCCTACAGACAATTTTCCAATGGTTCTCCCTGTCTGTAGGTCTCCAGCACAGTGCCTGCAGACCATAGAGTCCTGCCTCCACATGCCTCCCCCTGCTGAAATTAGGCTTAGAAGCAAACTTCAATTGTAGCTGATTTATTTCAAGGCAAATTGCATTTTGGGGGGCATGGCAGTACAATAAACTCGGCCCACAGTTGTGACCCTCCCTACTGACCTCACCGTACACACACAATTAAATTTCACAGAGCCCTTCTATTTGCAACAATACAAGGCTTCTTTAAAGCCTTATTGACATGAAGAAAGGGTGATTCTGAGTTAGTGGGGGGTTGCAGCTGGGGAGGAAAGGATTACTCTTTTCCTTTCTCTTATGCACCCCCTCAAAATTGCTCCCCGCCTAACTGCAACAGAAGGCTTTTCTCGAGCCTAATTGTTATGGGGGTGATCTTCCAGGACACTATAGCTGTGGGGAGAAAATTGGCTCTTGTCAGAAGGTGACAAACACCCCATTATCTGGGGGCAGTGCAACAAAATCACTTTTTTCAAGCCTAAATGTGATTTGTCCAGTGTGCAAGGTGCCCATGACCATTCCTCTGGTTTGCAAATATGTCACAAGGCCCAATAAGGTTGACCCCTGCAATATGAGATTAGTGTTTCTAAGACTACTTTCTTATTTTCTTTTGAGTTTATTGACCAAAACATGTTGTTCATTGGAATCTAAAATTACCTTCATTGATTTGCACACTTCTTCAAATAGATGAGGAAAAAGATTTTGAGTACTTTATCTGAAGAGACAAGAGGCCCTTTAACAAAACTCCACATTTCTCTGAATGGCAAGGTAAGTTTCAGGCATCCAATTGCACCCACTCTCCTAAAGAAGTGTGGTTTTATTTGGTTTGTCATTATTAATTTAGTAAAGGATTTTGTTCTTCGCTTTTCCCTTAATAGTCAATTTCGAAATAGGCAAACTGTAAGCGAAATAAACTGAGAGCAAGCATTTTATTCATAGGTGTGAAAAAAGCAAGAGGGATGGGGGAAACAGCGGAGGACACAATATAGGCAAAATATCAGATACCTCTGTGTGTAGAAGGAAGTCATGACACTCCACATTAGATGAGCTTCTCCCAAACTGTGGAAAACCTCACACTGAATTTAAAGGAGATAATAGCTTTGCTATTCTTTTTGTTCTGCTTTTTTTGAAGAGTTTAGAAGAGTTTGTTTCCTGTCTTGATGCTGCTGCAGAAGCTTGTGATATTATGGTGAAAAAGGGTGATAAGAAGAAAGAAAGGTAATATTTTTGCAATACATAGTTTCCCTCTGTAGGCTTCTACAGGTGATCACTTTTTCAGAATGATAGGTGCTTCATTGCTGGCAAACTAGTCTTGCTACTCCAAGGAATAGGGAGATAAAAATGTTTTAATGTAAGTTAATTTTCCAGAAATAATACTTTCCAGCTTTTTGCTTATGACCTAAGCTTTCTTGGTGGTATCTAGCCATGCCTCCCCCCCCAAAAAAAATGCTCATTTAAGATCCTTCACAGCTAGGAACTGCTTATGGAGGACAAAAGTTAAATTCAAGTCTCCTGACGAGTAACACATCTTCATTCTGTGGCTGTTTAAAATCCTTTTATATTAAGAATACATATACCTACTGACAGTGCTTTTTTTCTGGGAGGGATGCAGGAATATGGATACCCCTAAACATTTTGTGAATCTAAGTTTGGCCTCATTGATGGGCAGTATTTCAATAGGAGTAAGAAAATGAGAGTACCCCTAAACATTTTTTTAGGGGGGAAACACTGCCTACTTACCTGGTATCCATCTCATTGAACACAATGGGTTCTATTTCTAATTAGACTTGTACATATATTGCACATGTAAAAACTTCCAGCTTATGAGTCCTAAATTTAACATTGAATGCTTTCAGCTTTATTAAACTGGAATTGGAAACAGCATCCTTTAAAAAATACAGAAAGATACTTCAACAGTGTGTTTACACATACTTGTCCTCATTAAAGGTAGTTGGTTTTACTACCACGTGGCTACCAGTGGGGAGGTGCTTTAACATTATGGCCACTTAAGAGAAAAGACACATTGACGAGTTGGTGGAGTCATAACTAACTAGCTAGAAACAACAGTATTCATAGTTTATTGTCATCATAGAAGCCCTTTATCATTCTACAAGTAGTAGCAATTAATGTTCTTGTACTGTAGTCTTGGTTTCCTAAATCTGTCCAATAGAGTCGCTTAACCTCATGGCACTTCCAACAGCATTTGGAGAAATATATGGGATGGTAGTAATGCATGACCTGAAGTTCACAGGACTCTTGCGGAATCTAAGCCAAGCCTGGTCAGAACCTGGTCAGACCCACATATGCCGCCATGATTTCCATGATAGAAGAAAGGTATAATGAGTGGATTTGGTGGCATCTATACCTCTTGGTAATATTATGCACCAGTAAATTGCTCTTTTTCATTCCTGTTAATGGGTAGAACAGTATTCAGCTTTTTTAAGTATTTGCGAAGTTGCCGTCATTATCCTTGTACTAGTATTATTATTACTAAGTTTATTCGTTTCCTTTTTGCCACAGGCAGCTCAAAACAATAGTAGTACATCTATTAAAAGTGGGAATGGGGAGAGAGAAAACATTAATAACATGCCACCCATTCTAAAAGGCCTTAGATCATACAAATGGGAAGGTGAGAGTTTCTAGTTAAGGCCTCCCAGAAGAGGAGTGTGGAACTATAGTTTTGAACTGTGGTCCAAGTCCAAAACTTTTGTTTTCAAGGAACATTGTCTTATAGATTAACTCACCGTTATCCAAATCTGCAAGTAATTAAATAGGTAAAAGCCTTTTCTCATCATACATCCTGTTTCTTTTCTCAGGCAAATCCTGTTCCAACACAGACAAGCTCTGATTGAACAGCTGAAAGTCACAGAAGATCCAGCTCTCGTTCTTCACCTGACATCAGTCTTGCTGTTCCAGTTCTCAACACACTGCATGCTTCATGCACCCGGAAGATGCGTGCCACAGATCATTACTTTCTTAAGTACAAAGATCCCAGAGGTACTTACACTGGAAAAACGAAATAGTGTTGTAATTTGCTCTTTTCAAAAGTTGAGAAAATGCTGGCATTCACAGAAACCACTTTATTTATTTATTTATTTATTTATTTATTTATTTATTTAGACTGAAATCCTGTACAGTACACACGTTCTAGGAGTAAATTGTATGGAAATCAGTAAAAGTAAATATGTATAGGATTATATATGTGCATGCAGAGGGATGAAAGTGGACATTTCTGTGACTGGTTCAGTAATTAATTTCCACAACATAGAATTCTCATTAAGCACATATAGGGAACTATGTGTGTCAACTATATATAACAAGGGATAAAATTAGGTATGTGGTCTACTGAATTTAAGGGAAGCAACTACTGTGCAATATTATAGTGCAATGGTCTACCAGGGAAAGCTGTAAATACGGGATGCAATATTTAAAATAGATTTTTTTTATGATCTGCCCATTAATATTAGACAAAAATAAAATCACTCATTTGTATTTTGAAGAAATGTTAAGGTTATCTTTTTTGAATGTGATTTTAATCTTGGTATATATTTTATGTGAACAGATTAGAGGTTTTGATGACTAAGCGGTATGTAAATATGTTAAAACAGATCTCATTTGATTTGATTTGATTCTTTGAGATGGGATCATAATTATGCTTGAAGGAAGTTGCTTTTCTCACTGCGGGTTCTTTATGAACTAACACAACCACCATTTGATTATAAGTTGCTCATATTGCCTTCTTAGTAGCCACATTTTGTTTCATTTTGCAGGATCAGCATTCTCTTCTTGTCAAATACCAGGGGTTAGTAGTGAAACAGCTGATAAGTCAAAATAAGAAGATTGGGCAAGGAGACGACGACTCAGTGGATAACAACCTGAATGCAGAAGAAAGCATAGAGGCAATCCGGAAAGAACTCCAGGAGCTGGCTGGCTCTGTCAAAGACCTTGTTCTCAGGCCCAGAAAATCTTCTGTAACAGAGGAATGATAATCTTAATAAAACTCATTCAGGATTTTCAAAGAGTCGGGATGTTTTCTTTGAGGAAAACTCTGATACTGCTTGAAATAGCCTTGGCTTTTAGAAGCTGTGTTTGTAATAATTATACTACAGTCCTAAACACAGCAACCATGTGGTTGGCGAAAAGAACTGAAATGCTTATTGAAAATGCAAGGCAGCATAACCAAAGGGAGAATTTGTCTCTTAAAATATTTTTGTAATATCTGGCAACTGAACAAAGCATTTGTTTAGCTTTCATAGAGTTAAGAATTCTCAGTTTTGTAGGCCACAGAAACAGTGTTTGTCTCAAAGGATGGAAAACGTTGAGCATATTTTTTTAAACTGTTGGATTGGAACTTGGTGTAGGACTATGCAAGTTTTTGCGTTTCATAGAATTCTGTCTGATCTGACGAGTTCTTTGAAATCTCAAAGCCTACATATTCACCAAATATGTTCTCACACAATGCTTGTGTTTTCCTTACATAAAGAGATGCCATTTATTCAAAAGGTTGTTGCTTATATGCAAATGGAAGGTGTCCTTACATTTCTGTTAACTGGACATTCTCACAGATAGAAGGGGAGAAAACAACCCCCTCCCCAGAGCAGCCCTTGCATTTCTCCGTCCTTTGCTACAGAGACCCTGCCAACTCTCCAGAGTTGATTTCTATGAGGTATAGGGGGCTTCAGAGAGAAGAAACAATTGGCTAAATTTTCACCTGTAAGAGTTCTACTACTCAGGAGTCACCCATATATCTCTGTATTCTGTATTTTTCCTTTCCAAATTATTAACCACTTAAAAATGAAATGTCACTAGAGCTTTTTTTGCACACAAATTGTGTGTTTGTGTATCAGGAATACACACTGCTCTGTGTCATTTTAACATTATGGAGAGAAATTGTTGTGGTTAAAAAAGTTAGCATCCCCAAATTATTTTAGTCCTAATATTAGCATATATAACAGTTTCCAGTTTGTTCAAATGGAGGGGGGGCAGTGTCAGAGACACAGTTTAAGATCATTGCTAGAGGACAAATGTTGACAAATGCCCATTAAAGTGATCTCTTAAACACACTCTGTGGTGTCCCATTGCTAGATGCATGTGATGTTTAGTAGTATTTCACTCTCTGGTGTTTATAACTTTGTAATACATTTATTATGAGACACAATATTTAATCCATTTAAAGAAGAAAAAGCTAGGAAAAGGTTATCATTAGTTCCTATGTCAGGTCTTTGTACATGTCTTGGTTTTATTGAGCAAACTATTCTCCTGAACAGCCATTCATTGAGATTTTTGTTATTGTTTGTGCCAGCATAACTCTTTTCATTGCTGTTCCTGCTGTTTGCTGTAATTTAGATGCATTTATACCTCTTAGGGGTATAAGTGAAATCATAATTTCCATTATATATGGAACATTTGGTTTAACAACAACAAAATAGCATTGCTGTTTTCCATTGTATTAAGTTACTTTGCAGCAACTTTGGGTTTATTTTGTGGATGCCTGACTGCGAACAAGTTTTGATGCCAGGTTCTGCCTGCCCTTAAGCCAGCTTTCTCTGCATTCATGATTTAACTTGTGCAGATTGGCTCCAAGCCAGACAAGAGAAAGGAAGCTATGGCAAGGCAGCTGGGTCTGAAGTGGAAGCAAACTTGGATCCCTTTAAAATGTGATTGGTTTGAAATCATGGCAGGAATATATGCCCCACCAGAACAAGTTTTAGTCTTTCCCTCATTCCCTTTGTCATTTGCATCCCCACAGAATTTTCCATGCTGGTTCCCATTCTTAATATTTATTCATTGTTCACCTTGTATTACTCCCATCTCCTCCTGTTCATTTTTTTTCTTTCCTTCAAGTTCTCTAACATAAGCTCCCCTTGCTCAGTGCTTCTGCTTTTTTCCATGAAACCCTTCTACCTTTCGTGCTTCTCTTCTGTTACTACTGTTATTATAAAATGGAAAATGATTTTGAACGTTTGCAGTGGGAATATGGGGGCAGTAAGATTGAAGATTATGTTACTCCTCTCAAAAGAATCACAGTGTTTTTCTCTCACGTGAATTTTTGATGCACACAAAAATTCAAGTCCCTTCATCAGGATGCCCAATTAAATTGGAATGATAAAAAAATATCTCCAGAATGATGTCTGCAACCAAAGGGGACCATACTTCAACCAAATGTGTACAGGAACCTGTAGTCCATCTGAAATAAGTTGTGCGGTGTGTGTGTGTTTTTGTTTTTTTTACTGTAGCTGCTGTTACATGAACTCATTAAATGACTATATTAACCTACAGGACTTCCTTTTACTTTACACCATGTAATTGTATAAATCACGATCCATTCTGAAGCAGACTTCCTACATCAGAAACTGGAGAGCAATAGATGACTTGAGAATCACAAATCAGTAGTTTTAGAACCACATGGAAGCTGCAAGCAAGCTAAGAAGCAGGTGTCTGAAGTCTCCAGTATGCCCTGTGTCACCACCATGACCTACAATATTCAGCCTATATGGAATTCTAAACTGGGAGTGGCAGCAGGTTAACCAGTGACCCACAATGGCTTTCCAAATCTACCACATCCCGAGTTGCTAATGTATGCTAAGGATGCGCCTCTTTATCCTGGCATTTGGCACTTGAGATTGGTGTTTTCAGGACACATATTGAATTTTAAATTGTAGCCTGCCCTGCGATCTGCCAGTCAATGGCAGATGATAAATTTAATAGTAATGATAATAGTGAGAATGATAGTGGCTAGAGTTGGGAGTCCAACAACAGATTTCCCACTGCTGTCCCTCACTGAGCCTCCATTTCCAGCTTTGGTTCAGCGGATAAAGCAAATGATGAAGGCAGGTTTCTGTTAACTTTTGGACTATGGCCACAGCCTTAAAAAGTTGCATGCCTGCCAGAGTGGGTAGGGAGAACAGGGAGTACTTGGCAGAGAGGAGAAGCAGATATACTTGGTCCGGAGGTTCAAGTCTAGAAATGAATCCATTGTAAATTGATGAGGCAAGGCAAGAGATCAGAGACAGAATGTCAGCATAATCCTGTGTGTTTACCTCTGCATTAGAGCATATTGCAAATTTACCCAGGTGTGGCCCAGGTATGAGCCTAGTGAGGCTTTCACCATTTCGCGAGCCAACATGATACACCAGGGGTGGGCAACTTCAGTCCCTGAGGCCAAATGTGGCCCTTGAGGACTCTACCTGGGTTTCAAAATCTTAGGTCAGGAGCCCTAGAAGAAGAGAAGAAGAGTTTGGATTTGATATCCCGCTTTATCACTACCCTAAGGAGTCTCAAAGCGGCTAACAATCTCCTTTCCCTTCCTCCCCCACAACAAACACTCTGTGAGGTGAGTGGGGCTGAGAGACTTCAGAGAAGTGTGACTAGCCCAAGGTCACCCAGCAGCTGCATGTGGAGGAGCAGGGAAGCGAACCGGGTTCACCAGATTACAAGTCTACCACTCTTAACCACTACACCACACTGGCTCTCTCTACACTGCAACCTCCTTGAGGGTTACTTTGCCTAGTTTGAATTTATCCTTAACTCTCATTGCTCTTTTTCCTTGCCTGAATGGAGGATCAAGAGAGCACATAGAAAGAAGCTTGTTGTGCAAAGGTATCTTTAGCATCCTTTCACTTTAGCCCCCCCCCCCCAACTTGGCTGGTGTGTGGCCTGCAGGAGCTGAAAAGGGGCCTATGCCCCCCCAATATGTGGACCTGCACTACTTCAGGTGCAACAGAAGCAAATATTACCTATACTTTCCCACTACTATCCCAATTTACCCAGCTATAATTTAATCTCAAGGCTGTGGAACCTATCGTATATCTGCTTAGAATGTTTCCTCTTGATGGTTGTTGCTTCAGAGACGAGTCCCAAGGACGCTTTATGGAGTGTGGGACATTACTGCAGTCAAATGAACAATCCATGTTTTGCCAGATAGGCACGTGAAGGGCCTGAGGCTCACAGAGCTGTAAAAATTTACTACAGAGAACTCTGTGAGATCACTTCCTTTGTATTAGCAGGAAGCTGGCCCTAACACTACATACTTTCTGCCTAGGCATTTCTCTCTTCTTCATGCTTCCAAGCTGACTTCACCAGGCATGTCAGTTCTGCAGCTCAGACACCATTTTTGAATGTACATTTTGTACTTTCGTAACTTAGTAGTTAGGGACGCAAGTGATGCTGTGGTCTAAACCACAGAGCCTAGGGCTTGCCGATCAGAAGCTTGGCAGTTCAAACCCCCGCAACGGGGTGAGCTCCCATTGTTCGGTCCCTGCTCCTGCCAACCTAGCAGTTCAAAAGCACGTCAGAGTGCAAGTAGATAAATAGGTACCGCTCTGGCAGGAAAGTAAATGGTGTTTCCGTGCACTGCTCTGGTTCGCCACAAGCGGCTTAGTCATGCTGGCCACATGACCCGGAAGCTGTCTGCGGACAAACGCCAGCTCCCTCAGCCTATAGAGCGAGATGAGTGCGCAACCCCAGAGTTGTCTGCGACTGGACCTAACGGTCAGAGGTACCTTTACCTTTACCTTAGTAGTTATAAATCTGCCTTCATCTTGCTACCATAATTGCTGCTTCAAGACCTAGATTATGTAAGTAAAGGCTACTTTTATTTCTTCACAAAACAATGTCTGATTGTTGTTTTTAAGCCAGCATTAAAGCATCCTGGATTAATGCTTCTAGAAGATTAAATCAGCCTTGTCAGCTTCCAAGTTTAAGCTACAAAGGATGGTACTCTGCTGATGTGCAGCTGTCATAACATGGCAAGCGCAGTTAGGGGTGGGGCTGTTCTTGTGTGCCATTTGTGACTGCTAATATTTTCAGATTTTGAAACATCTCCTCCTCCTTTCTGAAATATAAGAGCCCTTCATGGTCCTCCTACATGCTCTGTGTTTAACTCCCAACACAGGCAGTATATGACAAAACAGCAAGAGACCCAGCTGTTTGAGGTCTAAAGGAAACAGAGTAATCTTCTTGGCTGCCTACTGCAGAACCAAGGAATCCCATAGGAGACAAAACAGATCTGGCAGGCTATGCTTGTTTCTCTTGGATCCCTTTCTCTGAAAATCTACAATCTTTCCTCATCCTGTCCAAACATCAGAAGAGGCAACTGGTAGAAAAATGTGAGTATCTGAGTAACTTACATTCTCTAGCTCTCTAATATATGAAACTTGATTTTTTAAAAAGTTGTTCACAGCAATATCAAAGATATTCTCACTCACAGCTGCCATAATGAGAGAACATAATGGAGAATTTCAGGTTCCTCTCCTCCCTATAGTTCTGTATGTACCGTATGAAAGTTAAGATATCGCTATATGGCCAAAGAAAGGAACTCACATGGGGAATAAAGAATGGATGCACATTTTAGACTTGGGAGAACTAACCGGTATTAAGATTTGCTGAGAGATTATGTGGGTGGTAGTAGTTCTAACAGAAGTTGCAGTTTGCCTACTGGCTATCAGGTCATACGTTGTCAATGTTGTGAAATTTGGGTTACCTGAAAATTATGAATCATACTTATTCCTATTATTAAATGTTCTATGTTGCCTCTGTGTGTGTGTGTGTGTGTGTGTGTGTAATTTTTCAAAAAAGTCTCCATATACTATTTTGTGCTGCCAATATGACAGCAAAATTAACGAAGCAAATTCAAGCAAACTCAGTTACTTATACCAAAAAAGAAAAAAACTGAAACAGTTGTTTGGAGGGGTGGTGTGTCTGCTAAATGGTATAATTCTTAGAGTAATTAAAGTAAAGTAAGTTAAAGTAATTATATTTACAGTTCACCTGCCATTTTCTCCAGCCTACCCTTCCATTCAACAAATCTGTTATGCAAAGAAATATTATGACGTTTTTCTCAGATTCAAGTCCTCCATGCGCTCCATGGGGCTTAGTCCCACATAAATGTGCAAAATAATGTAGCCTCCTAGGCTATTGTCAGTGAAAACACATAATAAAGCTACAGTCCTAAATACACTATCTGGAAGAAACTTCCATTCAAATGGAATGGTACATCAATGTGTTTAATCAGATTTATAAGGCATGTTTCATTCCTTGTTACTCAGCTCTTTTCTATTGTACTTTCCACCCTTACTTTTTCTGGCCGCATGAGCCTTTAAATCAGTGCTGGCCACCCATAGTATTTTGATCCTTTTGATCAGTTTGTGCTTATGACTGTGGATATGCTAGTGGTGAGAGAGGTCTGACACAGGAGTCTCGCCTCCACCCCATACAGTGGCAAGCTCAGCCACCATCACTATTCCTAATACCCTTATTTCCCCAACATTACCCCACCCTGAATCAGCAAATTCCCTCACATTAGAGTCAATGGAAAAGGGACGCAGGTGGCGCTGTGGGTAAAAACCTCAGCGCCTAGGACTTGCCGATCGAAAGGTCGGCGGTTCGAATCCCCGCGACGGGGTGCGCTCCCGTCGCTCGGTCCCAGTGCCTGCCAACCTAGCAGTTCGAAAGCACCCCCAGGTGCAAGTAGATAAATAGGGACCGCTTACTAGCGGGAAGGTAAACGGCGTTCCGTGTGCTGTGCTGGCTCGCCAGATGCAGCTTCGTCACGCTGGCCACGTGACCCGGAAGTGTTTCCGAACAGCGCTGGCTCCCGGCCTCTAGAGTGAGATGAGCGCACAACCCTAGAGTCTGGCAAGACTGGCCCGTATGGGCAGGGGTACCTTTACCTTTACCTTAGAGTCAATGGGGAAGGGGGAAATGGTTCATTCCAACCTGGTTGCAATGAGTCAGCAGGGCTTTCAATGTGGCAATTTCTTCACCATGTATGTGTTCTCATTCTCATTGCCCCTCTCATGTATGTGTGTCATACACACACACACACACACACACACACAATTGCTATGCCCATCTTGTATCAGTAAACATACAAAGGAAACTTTCCTATAACTGAAGGTCATTTTATACTGTACTATTTAATATCCATACTCATTTTGCATTAGGAATCTGTCTAAAACTATCAATTAGGATGGTGAAGCATTGGAACTGATGCCCCGTAATATTTTTTCTTCAGTCTTCCATGTTTTAACAACATATTTTTTCCCCAGCTGTTCACATACTTTCACTGAAAAGAAGACCATTTTCTCACATCTGGTCTGTTCCCATCTGATGTTCGTTCTCGTATTTTTCTTCATACCATACGATTGCTTGACATTTCTTAACATATCCCCCCCACCCCGAGCTGGCTGGAACAAATCTATCCATAAATCTGTTACCACATTGCTAAGAATTTCATTTTGCTGCCATGCAGGTCACTAGGATTGAGGCTGCGTAATCTGTAGAAATCTAAAGAAAATGTTTGCTTTGTGACATTGACCTAAGGAAAAAGCAAGCTTGTTTGAAGATGGCTCTGATCGTCAGTGACCTATGCAATACTCAGTCTCCCAATTTGAGGGTCCCAACTGCTCTGTGTGTTTTGTGTGTGTGCACAGAACTCTTGAGCACCCAAGCATTCCCATTCACTTAACTGGGAAGGGACAGTTCTATGAATGCATCCATTTGCCAGCTAGAGACTCTGCCTCTCACACTGAAGTGACTGGTGAAATCCTGGTTGCTCTATAGGCTTCAGAGCCTCTATGCTTGTATGCAATATTCCTGTGATATGCAGACTTTTATTGTATGATTCTTCAAGATTCTTCTATCAAGACTAAACTCATGGGGGAAGACAACAACATGAAAAAGTAACGATGCCAGCGTAGTTAGCAGTCAGCTATCAGCTATTAGAGGCAAGAAGCCTGCCAGATGAGAAGAACAGCGTCTACCTGAGAGTTCTCAAAGAACTCAAATGTGAAATTGCTGGTCTTCTAGCAAAAGTATGTAATGCTCCTCAGGTCATTCTCCATCTCTGAGGACTGAAAAGTAACCAATGTAACACCAATTTTTAAAAAAGGATCAAAGGGGGTTCCTGGAAATTACAGGCTGGTGGGATATAATATTAAAAATAAAATATGCAAGCGTATAAGTATTTATTTATTTAGATGCCACCCATCTGACTGAGTTACCCCAGCTACTCTGGATGGCTTCCAACCATTATAAAACCACAGTAAAACATATATAAAATATATAGAAGAACAAGCCTTGCTGAAGCATAGCCAGCATGGTTTCTTCAAAGGTAATTCTTTCTCATGAACCTATTAGAGGTCTTTGAGAGTGATGGCAAGCATATAGATATTGGTGATCTGATTGACGTAGTGTAACTGGACTTTCAAGAATCTAGGATTCTGTTTTTCTTTACAAAACTAGGTCTCAAAGACCTCTATTAGGTTCATGAGAAACAGAGTGGTAACGAATACCACCAAGCAACCTTTTAAAGGCTTTACATTATTTGGTATATTATCATCTATTTCTGTAAGGTTTAATTAGGTCACCCAAAATGATTGGTTCATCTCAAAAAAAAAAAATTAAAAACCAGCAGTCTATTTTTAACAATTTGTAAGGTAAAGGGACCCCTAATCATTAGGTCCAGGCACAGACGACTTGGGGTTGCGGCGCTCATCTCACTTTACTGGCCGAGGGAACCAATGTACAGCTTCCGGGTCATGTGGCCAGCATGACTAAGCCACTTCTGGCAAACCAGAGGAGCGGACGGAAACTCCGTTTACCTTCCCACCGGAGTGGTACCTATTTATCTACTTGCACTTTGGTGTGCTTTCAAACTGCTAGGTTGGCAGGAGCAGGGACTGAACGGGAGCTCACACCATCGCAGGAATTCGAACTGCCAACCTTCTGATCGGCAAGCCCTAGGCTCTGTGCTTTAGACCGGAGCGCCACCCGCATCCCTTTTAACAATTTGTAAGTTTTGTTAAAATGGGGTTATTAGGATTTAAAGATCAAAGGCATGAAAGAGAACAGACACTTGGAAATGGATTAGAATTGTCACAGAGCAGGAAGGATCAAGGATGCTTGATGTAGCCACCTTAATGCTGCAGCATCCTTTGGATTTGGAACATCTAAATCATGGCAGCAGATGCTAGGAGCGGGCTGCATTCTAGTAGGTTGCTTTGTGAAGATGGCAATTCTAGATTTGGTATAAAATGTTAGAAAGGCTGAGAACAATTGATCAGATGGGCTACTGACCCAGAATAATATTTATAGCCACTGGTTCTACACATGTGTAAGCAACAATTCAGTGACTCACTGTACATTCACTGTGTTTGGAAATAAGGCAGACAATGAAAGAACCAGACAACCTTTGTAGTCCAGTAATGTGCGTAGCGCCAGGTCTTTGGAGTCTTTCTTTATCTGATTGACTCAAACACAAAATATAGCTTCCAGCAAAATTAAAGTTAACATGTTTCTCTAGAGATTAAGATCAAAGCAGTGGAAAAGATTCTATTTCAACAGCATGATGTTCGCTCCGTTATCTATAAACTGGGGGTTAGGGTCAGAAGACAGCAAGTGTAGGGAGACGTCTGTTAATCATTTTGATGTGTTGTCTTAGAGATTCTCCACACTTCCACTTGTTTCGTTTTTTCTTCCACTTGTTCCGTGCTTTTTAGGCCCGGGTCTGAGAGGTTTTTCATTTGCCCCACCACTTTCCCCAAGGAAACTCACTGTTTACCGCTAAATCGGAACAAACGTCAATCTGAAAACTCATACTTGTGACAGGCAGAAAGCAGAGGGTTTTCTCAGGAAAGCTGCAGGGCAAACAAACAAACACTCACACCTGTGCCTTGAAAGCATGGGAAAGGCAGAAGTGTTGATGAGTCCTTCAAGTCCTATACCACAGAGCCTTGAATAGACCTTGAATGAGTCACTCACTAATCCCTGTTTTCTTTTGAGTCTCACAAAGGTTCAGGGAAAGGTACAAGATTGGACCACTCCACAGGGGTGCCGTTTTAGATTACAGTAAGAGAATGAACAGAGCTGCAGCAGGGCACTCCATACAGGGCAGACACAAACAGCATTCCGTGTTTCCCATTGCTTATGTAGTCAAAACAGCCTCACACACTCAAGGGTGCAGGGAGGTATTCATCAGACCTAAGAGAGAGCCTTTAGGTTTGCATCAAAACAAACTAGGGAAGAAAAAATCAGGGGAGAATTCACCACCACCACCTAAGTATACTTGGTGGTGTGTTCCTAGTTGTAAACCTTACAACAAATTTGTAAGTGAAGTCTTCCATAGAGGAGGACTGGGGTTGAAAGGAAGTGGCTTTCCTAGCTAACCAGTGAGTCCATGGAAGAGACAAGACTGGAACTGAGGAGCTTCTGGTTCATAACACAGCCTCTTAGCCAGTATGCTCCATCAATTTCATATGACCTACTTTCTTCCCTTTTCTTTTTTAAAACCAGGACCATTAGTTCTCCTCACTTGGAATTGTCTACACTGATTGACAAGGGCCTCAGTTAGCAGTTTTCCCAAGCCCTTGCTGCAAATGCTGGGGATTGAACCAAATATCTTATGCACACAGTACCTAACAGTGTAAACTCTTAAGATGATCTTCCTCAGGGGCAATAGTTTAATATTCCATCACTTTGGTCCCTCAACTAACTTGAGTGCTAGTTTGTGTTCCCCATTCAAACATCTATCTACCCGCTTTTGTATGACATAAAAGCAAATAAGCAATAGTTTTGAGCATAAGATGCTCGCTCATTTCTGGGATTGCTTTGATGGATTGTATTGTCGGTCATTTTAGATAGCAGGCCATTTGACACAGTTGTAGACACAGCAAATCACTTTGACACGAAGTTTTGTAGTATGCAGAGACAAGGAATTTTCCACTGCTTGTGCCAAATAAAATAGTCACTATTTTTGGTCTGAGATCAGCATTCCATCCTCCTCCTCTTCTTATATTCCTCCTCTCTGACATTCCACAAACCCTGAGGGAATACAATTAAAAACTCAAGAGTTCTCAGCCATCCACTCATTTTTAGCACAGAGTCTGATATATTAGTTACATGTTCTCATATCTGTGTGTGTGAACTGAGGGCTAGATAATAGTTGGTATTTCATAAACCACTCTATTCCCAAACCAGCTCAGCACAGGAAAGGAAAGGTGGGTGGAATAATCCAAGCATTATATAATTCAGAAGTTTTTCTCAGCATTAAAAATCATTTACAGACTCATGCTGGTACATATTGATTTCGCCCATAGCATTCCAACTTCCACCGCCCACCAAAAGGCTCTTTTGCATATGCCCTACTGAAATGAGTGGGATCTCCAATGAGGCAGCCTTCACCCAGCTTGTGCCTTCTGGATGTTTTGGACTCCCATCAGCCACAGCTGTTGGGAAATGGAGTCCAAAACATCCAGAAGGCATCAGGTCAGCGAAGGCTAAAATAAGGTATGTGGGGGGGAGGAAGCCTAGTGGATTGTGCGAGGTGGGTCAGATTTATCTTGGCTAAAGCTCTGCTCATTTTGACCCTTCAAGGTTTTCTTCTCATCAATTACTCTGATTTATTTGCTCAGTGGACTGGAAAGGGTTGTGTGCAGGATTAAAAAACAAAAACAGCAGCTTCTGGGAGCCAGACATTATGAAGGGTAATCCTTGAAGGAGGGGTTCCCTTGGCAAATGGTCACCAATCACCTATTGGTAGAAAATCTTCACCTCCTTTTTCCAAAGCACCAGCCACTTGTCTGCTGCATCCAGGGTGTTGCTAATGTATAGCAGCATGTCCCCAGATTGATGCTATGTGTGAGGGTATGTGAATCATAGCAGCTGTAGCTATGGAGGAGCCAGTGTGGTGTAGTGGTTAAGAGCGGTAGTCTCGTAATCTGGGGAACCGGGTTCGCGTCTCTGCTCCTCCACATGCAGCTGCTGGGTGACCTTGGACTAGTCACACTTCTTTGAACTCTCACAGCCCCACTCACCTCACAGAGTGTTTGTTGTGGGGGAGGAAGGGAAAGGAGAATGTTTTTTTTATATATATAAAATTTGTATTGGTTTTTCAACATATAATATAAGACAATACAAACAACAGACACTGACAAACAAACATATAAACATGTATAATTTCATAAATTTTTTTCGTATACCCAATTTCAAGGACTTCCCCATGCCTCCCTTTTCTGCATCCCTGTTTTAAACTTTTTTCAGCAACCCCTGGTCTGAATTATTTATAAATTCCTTTCTTTGACCCTTTTCTTTCCTCTTATCCGATCATTTATCGCTGCAAATCTGCTATGCTTTACCCATGACATTTTAACACTCAGTAATTTTACAAGAGTTTTTAAGATAAAATTTAAATTTCTTCCAGTCTTCCTCCACCGTCTCTTTCCCTTGGTCACGGATTCTGCTCGTCATCTCTGCTAGTCCCATATATTCAATCACCTTCGTCTGCCACTCTTCCAGCGTGGGTAGTTCTTGTATCTTCCAATACTTTGCTAGTAGAACTCTTGCTGCTGTTGTAGCATACATAAAGAACGTCCTGTCTTTCTTTGACACCAATTGGCCTACTATGCCCAGGAGAAAAGCCTCTGGTTTTTTGTGAAAGGTACACTTAAGCACCTTCTTAATTTCATTATATATCGTTTCCCAGAAGGCCTTAATCCTTGGGCACGTCCACCAAAGGTGATAGAAAGTACCTTCAGTTTCATTACATTTCCAGCATTTGTTATTGGGCAAGTGATAAATTTTTGCAAGCTTGACTGGGGTCATGTACCACCTATAAATCATTTTCATGATATTCTCTCTTAAGGCATTACATGCCGTAAATTTTATACCGGTGGTCCATAACTGTTCCCAGTCAGCAAACATAATGTCATGACCAATGTCCTGTGCCCATTTAATCATAGCTGATTTAACCGTTTCATCCTGTGTATTCCATTTCAGCAGCAAATTGTACATTCTAGACAGATTCTTAGTATTGGGTTCTAACAATTCTGTTTCTAACTTTGACTTCTCCACCTGGAAGCCAATTTTCCTGTCCTGTTTGAAAACTTCATTTATCTGGTAATAATGGAGCCAATCTCTAACTTTAAACTTCAATTTCTCATAGCTCTGTAATTTCACCTTATCACCTTCTTGTTCTACAATTTCCCAATATTTTGGCCATTTGGATTCCATATTAAGTTTTTTAACCTCCTTGGCCTCCATTGGTGACAACCACCTAGGGGTTTTATTTTCCAACAAATCTTTGTAACGAATCCACACATTGTATAATGCTTTCCTAACAATATGGTTTTTGAAACTTTTATGAGTTTTTACCTTGTCATACCATATATATGCATGCCAACCAAATCTATTATTGAACCCTTCTAAGTCCAAAATGTCTGTGTTCTCAAGAAGTAGCCAGTCTTTCAGCCAGCAAAAAGCTGCTGCTTCATAGTACAATTTTAAATCCGGCAGGTCAAACCCCCCTCTTTCTTTTGCATCAGTTAGTATCTTAAATTTTATTCTGGGCTTTTTGCCCTGCCAGACAAATCTCGATATATCTTTCTGCCACTTCTTGAAACAGTCCATTCTGTCCACAATCTGCAATGTTTGAAACAAAAACAGCATTCTTGGCAAAACATTCATCTTAATAACAGCAATTCGGCCTAACAAGGAAAGTCTCAAGTTTGACCATATTTCCAAATCTTTCTTAATTTCTGTCCAACATTTCTCATAATTATCTTTAAATAAGTTCACATTCTTAGTTGTTAAATTAACCCCTAGATATTTCACTTTATTTGCTACCATTAATCCAGTTTCACTCTGAAACTTCTCTCTTTCCTCCACTGTTAAATTCTTTCCCAGTACCTTTGTTTTTTGTTTATTTAGCTTGAAACCTGCTACTCGACCAAAAACTTGTATTATCTCCAAAACTCTTTTAGTACTAGTGTCTGGCTCTTGCAAAGTTAAAACTAAATCATCTGCAAATGCTTTCAACTTATATTGTTTAGCTCCGACCTGAATCCCTTTTACCAGCTGGTCCCCTCTAATGACATTTAATAACACCTCCAGAACAGTTATGAAAAGTAATGGGGATATTGGGCACCCCTGTCGTGTCCCTTTTTCAATAGCAATTTCTTCAGTAACCACGTTATTTACAATTAGTTTTGCTTTTTGTTCAGAATAGATTGCACCTATACCATTCTCAAAACCTTGGCCTACCCCCATTCCTTTGAGATTCTTTTTCATAAAACTCCAAGAGATATTGTCAAAGGCTTTCTCAGCGTCCACAAATATTAATACTGCCTTAGTATTAATATTGTTTTCGAGTAACTCCATAATGTCTATTATATTTCTCACATTATCAGATAAATGTCTTCCTGGGAGAAAGCCAGCCTGGTCTTTATGAATCTCACCCACCAAAACCCTCTTCAGTCTTTTTGCCAAAATGTCTGCAAAAATTTTGTAATCCACATTAAGCAATGATATAGGGCGGTAGTTCTTAATCTGGTTCTTTTCAGTCTCAGATTTTGGTATAAGTGTAATATATGCTTCTTTCCACGATTCAGGTGCCTTCTTCCCCTCTAAAATTTCATTGCAGACTTCCTTAAACGGTTGAATCAGCCAATCTTTCAAAGCTTTGTAGTATCTGGAAGTCAGGCCATCTGGTCCTGGAGATTTTCCCAGTTTCATATTTTGAATGGCTCCCTCTATTTCTTGCTCAGTTATTTTCTGGTTTAAAATCACTTTACTTTGTTCAGATATTTTTTGTAATCCATATTTTTTAAGAAATTCTTCCATCTCTTTTTCATCCACCGGCCCTTGTGCATAAAGTTTCCTGAAATAACTCTGAAAGCAGTTTCTAATCTCATTTGGCCTAAAAATGTTCTTTCCTTCAACCTCTAAGCTTGTAACCATATTCAGCTTTTGTCTCTTCTTCAATTGCCATGCCAGAAGTTTCCCACATTTATCTGCCGATTCAAATGTCTTTTGTCTCATTTGCTTTATTTTCCATTCTATCTCCTGGTTCATCAGTTCCATATATTGTCTCTGGTAAAACTTTATTTCTCTTAAAATTTCATGAGACTTTGGCTTTGATCTCAATTTCTTTTCACCTTCTTTTATTCTTTCCAAAATCTTATCTTTCTTTTCATTCTGTCTCTTCTTTTTTAAAGTGTTCTGCTGTATCAAAAATCCTCTCATAACGGCTTTACTTGCGTCCCAAATTGTTCTTATCTCCACCTCTGTTTTCAGATTTATTTCAAAGTAATCCTTAATGGTTTTCTGGGCCTTTCTGTACACCTCTTCATCTCTAAATAGGGAGTCATTCATCCTCCATCTGAAGGAACCAGCTGTTGTTATGTTCATTTCCATCTTTACAGCGTTATGGTCGGAGCAAGTCTTTGGGCAGATTTCCACTTTTTTTATCTTGGGTGCCATCCCACTAGTTACCCAAATTTGGTCGATTCTAGTCCAGGTCATTTTCGCTTCAGAGAAAAAAGTTCCCTCTCTCTCCAGAGGGTTTCTTGTTCTCCAAATATCAATCAAGTCCATATTATCTGTCATTTCAAAGAAAGTCTTAGGTAGTCTCCCATCCTTAGAAACCACCTGTCTTAGTGCTTTGTCCATATTTGTAGAGACCACTCCATTCATGTCTCCCATCATAATTACATTGTAATCCATATAGTCCATTAATGTCCCATGTAGTTTCTTAAAGAACTCTGACTTCCCTTCATTCGGAGCGTAAATCCCAATTATCAATAATTTTTCTCCTTGGACTTGTATTTCAATTGCCAGATATCTTCCTTGTTCATCTTTAAACATCAACTTAGGGGCCAATTTTTCCTTGGCGTAGATCACCACTCCTCTTTTTTTCACTTTGTCTGATGAGATAAATTCCTGTCCCAGTCTTTTGTTAACAAGTAATTTTCTATGTGTTCTAGTCACGTGGGTTTCTTGCAAACAAATCAAATCCAATTGTTCTTTTTTTAGAATATGAAAAACCTCACGTCTTTTTCTGGGAAGGTTCAAACCGTTACAATTCCAACTTAAAAATTGTAGGGCCATCTTGTTGTTTACTTAGATACTCCCCCAACAGCTCCCAGCAGTTGTTCTTCCTTTGTTGGAGTTTGAAGTCCAAATGACAAGTTCGAGATATCCGCTAAGCCTTTTGCCTCAGTAGTCAGGTCCACCACTTCCTTCACGAGGTCCTCTTGGTTTCTATCCAGAAACTGTTCTTTATCTTGCACTGTTTTAATTTTAATTTTTTTCCCTTTGTAGTTAAAAGACAAGCCTTGTGGGTACTCCCATCTGTATATTATATTGTTCCTCTTCAGCAAAGTGGTCAAGTCCTTGTAGTAGGTTCTCGCTTCCAAGATATATTTAGGAATATCCTTATAGATCTGCACAAAAGAATTTTCAATCTCCAGAGTTCTTTGATATTGTAAATTTAATATTTTGTCTCTCTCCTCCTTAGATCTCAAAGTTATCAGGCAGTCCCTTGGATTCTTTCTATTTTGTCTTCTGCCCAGTCTGAAGGCCGTAACTATCTTGAATTCCTCCTCTTTCAAACTTACTTGCCAAAATTCCGAGAATTCTTTTGTGAGGAACTCTGCCAAATTAACCTGTTCACTTTCTGGGACAGCTCTCAATCTCAAGTTCCTCTCCTTTCTCTGAAGTTCCATTAAAGACAGGGCCGCCTCATGCTCCTCCAGTTTTTTACAAACTGGTTCTAACTTTACTTGTGTGGATTCAGCTATAGTTTTTGCCTCTTCAGCAGTCTTACGAATTGCAACATTTTCTTCAATTAGTTTATTTATAGTCTCTGTATTAGATGCAACACTTTTAGTATTCAAATCTAGCTTTTCTGATAGTTCTGTTAATTGTTTGGAATTTTCTGTGCCTTGCTTGGTCAAAGCTTCTAAGGACTCATTAATTTTTAATAATGCTTGTGTCACTGTTTCCATCCCTTTTTCCTGCCCTTCTGCACCTGCAGGGGCTAAGCCTGATATAGAACCTCTTTTCTTTTGTGCAATTTTTGTTTTAGCTCTTGTTTTCATCTCATCATCTTGGCCACTCATGACCCAAGGTCGTTCCCACAGGAATTACTTCCAAATGGAAAACTCCACTGACTTGCTCTTTACACCTTAAATTTTCCCTCAACCCTCTAGAGGGAGCAGCTCACAGTTCAAGGTACAGAGAGACAAAAGAAAGGGGGGGGGAATGGCTACAACTCTTCCAGTAACTTTCCACTAAAGGAACTGTCAGTTTGTATCCTTAGCCAAACTCCCAACAGTAGCAAATAAAGTTCCAACTTTGTAACAAACTCCCAATGCACCAATTTTGTATCTGATCTCAGAAGACAGTTTCCAGTCCCAGTGACTTGCTCTTCTTTTAAAGCAGTCCGGGAAAGGAGAATGTTAGCCGCTTTGAGACTCTTTAGGGTAGTGATAAAGCAGGATATCAAATCCAAACTCTTCTTCTTCTGTAGCTACATGGTTGTGCTTGGAACAAGGGATGCATCCACATGGTGACAAGATAGGGCAGAGTGAGGCAGTCACCTCAAGCAGGTGACTTGCAGGTGTCATGAACAGGCAGCAAATTGTTAGGTTTTAATCTGTTGTCACATTTTTACTGCCAGGGACAGGCCTATGGATGCCAGCATCGCTTGAATGGACCTGGGCACATTGATTTGTAGAGGACCAGAGGTGGCCCAAGACATTTTGCTGCCTGAGGTGGAACAGAAAATGATGTCCACCTCTCCAGTCTAAGTCAAAGTACATGGTTCCCAAGGCGCTCACTCCTCCTCTTTGGAAGTAAAACATACTGTAACTAAAAGCTAAGTCATGGACACAGTGCTGCCCTTCATGATACCGAAAATTAGTCATCTGCCTCTGCCTAACTGTAGAGTCAGTCCTGTTGGGGAGATGTGATTTGAGGTTCCATCTGAGGAAGCAAATTATCTTGGATTGGCCCTCTTCCTTTCCATTTTGTTCTATACTGGTCAGCACTAATTTCATATTTTCTAGTACCCCACAAAGGGGCTCATTTTTTAAGTATACAAGCTACTTTACACACATTTTCTCCTAACTCTGTTCACCCCTATGTTTTCTTACTCTTCAGCCAGTCTCACAACTGGGGCAGCATGCATAGAGTCCTTTCAAAGTGTGGTATTCAGCTCAGAGTAGAGCCACTGAAATTAACTTAGTCATTCATTCCAGTGGTACTACTATGGGTAAAACTGAGTTGAATTCCCATCAATGTGATTAAAATTCTGCCAAGCACTGATTTAGGAAGAGGGAGCTGAATTCAGTTCCCTTTCCTTCTTTTCAACCAAACATCTGATCAGCAGATTTAAAAATAAAAATCTATGCATGTTGCTTTGGAGCCACCATTGTGGCTCAGGACCAGATCTGAGGAATTGGAGAGCTCTGATTCTGAAGTCTCTTTCCACCATTTGGGGAAGGAAATCTCATGTAGCAGGAAGCCTCTAAAAACCAGTTGGTGGGAATCATGTGGAGAGACTACTGTTGCACTAAGTTCTGCTTTCAGACTTTCCATGATGATCTGGCTGGACTAGGTTGGTCTTCAGCTTGTTCCAGCAGGGGTCTTCTTAAGCTCTTTCATTATGCTGTGTTGTTGTTTTTTAAAACAAAATGTTAACAAGGCACTGAAAAATGAACTTGACCATCATGAAAGGCACTGCAGAAAGTAATTGGCAGAAATAAAGCTCTGCTGTGAAAGGGAAACAGTCAGATAAAGCAGAAAGTTCAGGTTGTACACTGTCATCAACCATGTCAAATATTGCATCCTCACCACAGGTGGGACAATAGCACTACAGTCCATACCTGAGAGGATTGTGCTGCACTTGTGGATACTTTCTCTGAACCGGAAATAAATTAGCATCTTGCTAATTGAATCTTGCTGGCATTTTCCTTGTTGAATGGAAACAAAGTATTTAAATCGCAGGCAACAGGAATAATAATGGAATGTAACACGTTAAAAATAATTCATCTGGATTCACTGGAGTAAATGGATGAATTGTATTATCAGATTTAAAAGCTAAGTTTGAGTAGTATATTTTCTTTCTTTCTTTCTTTCTTTCTTTCTTTCTTTCTTTCTTTACCACACATGAAAAGCTTTTCATTCTATTTTGTCTAATTTCAAATAAGATACCATGAGTGCAATGGCAAGTTGGTAAAATTAGATGTAAGATACTGGATTTGGGAATTGTAGGGTTTACCTGGATTGTTGTTGTTTTTAGTTGTTTTTAGTATTCCTTTATCTTTAAGACAAAATCAATGAGAGAGATATATACATATGGGAAAAGAGGCTGAATTAATCCGACAGATACCTTCTTTGTATGTAAAGTAGATCTATTTTATCCTGACACTTACCGGTAATAAAATGTTTTTCGGGTGGTAAAAAATGTTGAAACACACAGAGGATTTCTCTGCAGTATTTCTAGTCTTTGGGTATGTTTCACCAATATTTTTACACTTGAACACCCATTATCTGGTGAATGTTCCATTAGGTGAGGACTTGCATATGTGAAAGAAATCAGCCCCCACAGAGCACTGCTTTCTGTTACCTGACATCCCTTGCACACAATGTTGTGCCCACTTCCCACTCAGGCAGTTAACCGGTTCAGCTGAAGGACACAGAGGTTTGCGTGAGCCAGTAATGAGATGTCAAGTAGTGCCGGTGCCTGAGTGAATCAGCCCTGAACTAATGCCCTTTATATTTTTACACACAGCAGCACATACACGCTCATGCTCTTTATAAACAAGACTGAAATGGTTGGGTTGAACTATTTAAAGGTCAGACCATTACAGAAAACCAACTGGCCAAGTGGTCAGGCTTTCCACCATGGAATTGTTCAGTCTGAGTTGATGGAAACCTGGTGATATTTTATTTCTTGCTGCAGATTCTAGTCTACTTGAAAAAGCCTTTGATCTCAAGTAAGGTTTCCTGGCATTTACTTGGCCAACCTGGTGGTGGGTTGGTTGTCTGAACTCATCCAAACTCACCCTCAGTTTCTGATTATGCCGCCTCCTATGATTCTTGGCACCAAACCCATTACTTGCAGCTAAATAAACAGTAGCAGATGTCAAAAGCACTCAAGGCTGGTATTTTTCTCCTACATAAGTGCTAGTCGCTTAGTGTTATTCATGACATATTGACTCATTGCTTTGGCCAGAATGACATCTCAAAGCAAAACTGGGCATGGGATTGCTTTGGTCAACAGAACTCGAGTTATTTTTGAATTCCCTCCTTCCAAACAGTGGTCAATTATGTTGCTTATAAATGGACCAGGGGTTTAATCACTGATAATTACCCACTATTTACTTGCCATCTTTACATGAACATCAGGACACCTGCAAACTATGTGACAAAAAAATTAAGTTGTTATTGGTCATTTTCCCCTTCATGACGCATAGGCTAAAATGATAAAAGTGTATCCACATGTTAACAGTGTAAGCTACTGCATAATGAAAATCACTTTGTTTGACATTATATTCTACCCCATTTCTTTAAACTATAGAAGTAGCTTATCCCAGCTATCAGTAGGTTAGGTAGTTGTTAATGGAGTTAACTTGGGGGAGGGGGGCATGGTGGGGTGTCCCTCACCACAACCCTGTGAGGAAATATTCTGAGAGTGATTGACTGCTCCAAGGTAAGCAAATGAGCTTTTTGGATGAGTGAGTTTGAAGACCTGGTTTTCCTGCATCCAAATGCAACACTCTAACCACCACACTGGTTCTCCTTTTCTTCAGATTTGGGAGCTAACCATTTGGGGAATAGCCATAGCTTGCATATACAGTACATTCAGAAGGTTCCAGGTTTAATCCCTGACATCTTCAGGTAGTGCTTGGGTAGGGCTGAGAGAGACTCCTGCCTGAAACCCTGGAGAGAACTGCCAGTCATTGTAGACAGTACTGAGCTACCTGGACCAGTGGTCTGACTTGGTATAAGGCAGCTTCTTACGTTTCTGTGTTGAGAAGCAGACACTACTTCACAATACATACTTTGCCACACAGATATTGGGAGGGAAATCACCACACAGTGGCTCTTCCAGCTGAAAAATCAGTGCTGTGTGGTTCTACTTCTGTAACACAGACATTGTCTCAACCAATGAAGCTTGTTTATATGTCTTTATCTATATCTATATCTATATCTATATCTATATCTATATCTATATCTATATCTATATCTATATCTATATCTGCATGCAAAGATAAACCAGACTTATTTACCTTGAGGCATGATTTTTCACTTTGGGCAAGAAAGAAGCTGACCAAATTCCCAGACCAGTCCATGGCCCTGAGGAAAAAGACACCAAACCTTGTAGGGAAGAGGTGATAGCTCAGTGGGAGAGCACATGACCTGCATGCTTAAGGTCCAGAGTTCAATCCACCGTATCTTCACTTTAAGGATCTTAAATGGGCAGAGATCTCCTTTTTCTAAGCTTGAAGAACACTGTTAGTCAGAGCCGGACTGGAACTAGATGGACCAGTCATCTGATTCACACTATAAGGCAGCCATGTATGTTGAGACAAAATCATACGCCACATTATGGCCTTTGATTCAGCATATGGAGCTGAATTTAGGAATTGGGAGCTGTGCATAGCATTAAAAAAATTAACCAATACTTTTAATACTCTGGGTTATCCTTCTCATTTAGTTACTACATGCTGAGACATATATGCTAGGAAAGTGTTACTGTCGTACCAATGATATATAATTTTCTTTTCAAAAATGGCTGGAAGGATTCCCCCACCCCTCCATAGTTCTTCTCCGAGTCCATAATAAACCATGCACTCTTGACATGAGCTGCACAATAACATGAATAGAGAGAGAATTCAATGAATCCAGCAGATGTTTAATGGTCAACTTCACTGGGAACTCTTTGGCTTCTGATCTCCCTGATTCTCAGGAACCGTTTCCTAATTTTAGTAAAGTCTTTCTGGGTCCAATGGGTATATAACAAACCAAATAGCTTGCCTACAAACCTGAGAAGATTTTTCTGCTGTATCCTGAACTTTGAGTATTTATTCAAATGAGTTTTCCAAGCACAGAGGGATGACCAGAATCAGGTTTCAGGCTTGTGGGATTTGCTTTGTGATTTTTCTCTAGATTCCTAGGATTCACCGACTGGAGCCAGGTACAAAAGACATACTCTTTGGCTGTGTACACATTACTGATGTTTGCTGTGACTCCAGAGCACTCATACCCCTGGCTTTTGAGTCTGTGTACACATGGTGTTACCCACGATCCAGAGCTATCCTGCAGTTTCTTGAGAAACATTGCTGTTTGGTTTGTTTCCACCCAAACCAGCTTTGATCTGAAAGGAAAAATAAGCCACATTCACTTGACAGTTAAGCTGAGGCGTGTACACTTGAGACAGCCATTACACATGCCAGAGGTGCCAACTTGCACCAGAGATTGAGGGGGCCCAGCGAGGTGTGCTTGTGATGACACACGTGTGATGTCACGTCATTGGGAGGAGACTGAGCATGGCTCCAATGGCTGGTGGCTCCTCTCTCATGTTTGGCCTCCTTCCATGATAGGAGGAGGAGGAGGAGCTGGCTACTGAAGCCATGCCACACTCAGCTCCGCACTCAGCTTCCTCTGCCCCCTCCCAAAAGATATTGGGGCCCCCAAGACAGCTCCACCCCATGATTTGATGTAATGCATACTCTGCTGGTGTAGATTTTAATAGCACTTAAAAGAAAGATAATCTGCATGTGATTAGGTGCTGTATTGACTGACTTTTACTTTTAGTTCATAGGAGATTATTCTCAAAGACCTTTTAATGCAAGGATGTGGAAATTCTGGAGAGTCATGTGTGCTGCAGTTCCAAAGATTCATTATAGACAAATTTCTCCCTAGAAACATCAAGAAGGACTGAAAATGGCAAGTGATCAGTCTGCTTGCTATCACTGCATGGCCTCCCTTTGTGGAAAGAGATACGCCACAAAAGAAGACAATGCTTACTGTGTGAAGTGCTATGACAGCCTGTTTGCTAACATCTGTGAAGAATGCAAGAAGCCCATTGAATGTGACTTCAAGGTAAGTGTTGATTTCTTTCAGAAGCAACACTGTTCCAGTGTTATTCCAAGCTTTGTGGAAATAGTACATAGAGAGATCATAGGGGCACATGTGTTGCCCTGCCTTCAGTGTCCCAGTCAGTTCTCCCCGTCCCAATGCAGAAAAGCTTGAAAGATATTTCTAAGAGCAATCAGCTGAATGTTCTTAGAAACTTTCCTTTATTTATTTACTACTAGGAGTATTTACTACTACTATGTAGTTACTGAAAGCAGTCAGGTCCAGGGGTCTGGCCTCAGGCCTGCTACCTTGAAAACTTCAGGATTCTTCCTCCTAGCAAACTTCATTAGCTCATACCCGCCATGTTGGAAGTGACAGGAAAGAAGGAAAGGGGCTCCTCATTTATTGAAAACCACCCACAGGCTTTTAAAAAATGTTTTAATTCAACTAAGACATGAATCTACCATGATCAACAACTAATGGTTGTGAGCCATGAAACTATGCTCCTTTTCTGACATAAGTGTGGGGCAGCAGATGAAGTAGTGACTTTGTTTGGAGGTTCTGACTGCTCCTGTGTTGCTTGAGACTCGCCGCTGCCCAAGATATAGCACTTCCGGGTCATGTGGCCAGCATGACTAAGCCGCTTCTGGCAAACCAGAGCACCGCATGAGAACATCGTTTACCTTCCCGCTGGAGTGGTACCTATTTATCTACTTGCACTTTGATGTGCTTCCAAACTGCTAGGTTAGCAGGAGCAGGGACCGAGCAACGGGAGCTCACCCCGTCACAGGGATTCGAACCGCCGACCTTCTGATCGGCAACCCCTAGGCTCTGTGGTTTAGACAACAGAGTGGCAAATGGGGGGGAGGCTCTCTCAACTTGCTGGTATGTAGAAAGACAAAGGCCAGAGGTGAGAGTTGATTTTTGTGAGCTAGAAGCTAGAACCAAGGCTGCAGACTGGGCAGTTGGGAGACAGAACCATGCCTGATTTCTGCTGGAATCCAAGGCTGTGTCTATGGGAGAAGCAAGACCCCCTTGGGGTTTTAATGCTGTGAACCCCTCTGTGCAGGCTCAGGTGGTATATATGTATAAATAAAGCACATTTCATAAAATAACACCACAGTCTCCACTGTCCCTCATTCCAAAGGAAACACAAACCCTGGGTAAGCGCCTGGAACCCCTGGGATTTTGCACTGCTCAGAGATTGGGGTGGTGCGCAACAATATAACCTGTGACATTAAACTTTTGCAGATAAATGCAGGTTTTTAATAGTTTGCAGGCTCCCTACAGACCCAATGGGATGGGTTTCATCCATCATCTGAATTCAGCAGCTTAATATAGAGATTTTAAACTGCATTAACCCTCAGAATAATGTCTTCACTTCTTTAATATCTGGGTTTAAAAAGTGGGAGGGGGGACCCAGTAAGTTGTATTATTTTAACAATTCATTCCAGAGAGATTTCCTTTTCTAGCCTGGGCTTAATTCAACTGATAAGATCGAGGGAAACCTTAAAATAAATTCCACTGACAAATAACCAGTGAAAAATGACTTCCCCTTGGTCTGTATTACAGACAGCCTCCCCTGTAACTGCTAAGATTCGCAGGGAAATAAATGGCATTCATCATTTTTATGTAATAACACTGTCTCCGCAAGCAAGATATCTCAAGAAAAGATGTGTTTGGATTAAAATATTTTATTCGCCAAATGACAACTTCATTTTGTTGTTTATCTCCTAATGCCTCCTCACTCATCACAGAAATAGCATCTTAGTGGCAAATGGGGATGATCAAAAGGAAACAAAACTTCACGTTTTTGGGCTTCATCTTTTCTCTCAGAACTCAGGCAGAACTTTTCATAAAAACTATGCACACCACAGTGGGATGTGTGTATAGAGATTTGTTCCTCCTTTAATTCCTCATAAAGCACAACTCTGTACAGGAAAAATAAGAGTATATTAAATGTATTGTACACAAAATATCACAATATAACATGTACTAATACTCTGATTAGTATGAGATCTCTCTCTCTACACACACACACACACACACAGTCTCTGGTCAATCTTGAAGTGATATATATAATCCTACAAATTATGGTACTATTCAATGTCTATGCATCCAAAAATTCAACTATATTGTACTGAAGTCCAGAGTGTAGATTCTCTGTGTTAAATCTTGTAGTTGAAAAACTGAGTATGAGGAGGACTCCCAACAAAGAAATATCCAGGTAAAATCCCATCACCCTTCATCAAATCACTCTAAGTACATTGCTAAATGATACATGACATGCTGTAAACGACAATCTTATATGAAAAAACCCCCACCTAATACCCAAGTGTTTCGCTTACATATTCAGGCAACTTAATGCTCAACAATTAGGTCAGCTCCCACCTTGTGAGGGCGCTCAGCTCCTGGTGAAATGCCGACTTGGATAATAATTCTCCCGGGGTGGAGATTTAAAGGGACCATAGCATTCCATCACACTCTGGGATAGCATACAGTAAAAATCACAGGAACAACTCACAAGAAACTACTCCAATCCAGACTGAGATTTAGACCTTTGGGGATGACTGTATTCAGATGGAAAATCCATCTGGCTTCCAATTGCAACATAACCTTTCTTACATCTGGTCTGCTGTGTTGGTGTGGTTTATATACTTATATACATACGTACATGGGTATGACACTCCGTTCTATACGAATCAGGATTTTAGAAGATATGTCCAGAATTAGACACAAAAATCTGGAGGCACCTATGGTACAAAACCACATACAACTCACACTGGTGAGGAGATAGGCTTTGGGTTCTACAAGACACTACACAAAATTACACCCCATTTCCCTAGCACAAATAGAAGAGGCAGTTTTGCCTTTCTTACTCCATTGACCTGAGAGTGAGTCCCACTGAATTCAATTTTGCAGAGACGTGGTTCAGATTGCAGGCTTTTCCAAACAGTTCCTTTCATCCTGTGCTAGCTCAGATAAAGTATGCAGCTTGAGGGTAGACAAGGGAGAAAAGGTCAGAAAACTTCCTCCGATGTGGTTAAACTACAGAATATTCTGTCGCCCTGCAGGTCATTTTTGACAATTATTCCGAAACCAATGTCTCATAGCGCCTTCTGATTTGATTGTATCCAACTGGTGGTTTGGAGGGGGCAGTGTTTAAAGGAAGCACCTGCTTTTTATTAACATGCATTCATTGTCTCTCAAAGGATCTTGCTTACAAAGGCTGCCACTGGCATGAAGCGTGCTTCAAGTGTGCCAAGTGCCATCAGTCTTTGGTAGAAAAGCCTTTCGCTGCCAAAGATGAGCTCCTGCTGTGTACAGAGTGTTATTCTAATGAGTATTCATCAAAGTGCTTCCACTGCAAGAGGACCATTATGCCTGGTAAGATAACAAGGAGCTTTTGCTAACGAAATAAATAGGGCCACATGGCTGTTTTAATTAATTTTGAACACTGGTCTAGTGGAGCTCAATAGGCAGAAGTACGATTAAGGTGAAACTCTCTTCTTTAATCCAAGGGCCTTTTCAGATGAATGCTTCATTTTTACAGGTGTTGCACATTCCTTATGCAGAGGCCAGTTTGCTATTTACTGTCCAATTCACCCACCTGTTGCCATTTCACCTTTTGCCATTTTACCTCCCCTTTCTTCTTTTAGCTTTTAGGAATGTGATTAGGTGAGTTTTACGGAGAGCTACTTATGCAGATCCACATCGTTTTCTATGTCTTTTTCCTGAAAGATTTGCTTCAAAATGAAAGCTACTTTCCCAGGAGCTGAGCACTCCCCACTGTACCACTCCAGTGGGATCCTAAATATCCTTAAATTTATAAAGGAAATAAACCTTTTTTTCTCCAAAAATGCTTTTGGGTGTTGTACTATTCCACTTGTGACATAAATAGACATTGGGATCCCATAGCCTGGCTGCTTCCTGTGGCAAGGTTTCCTTATTTGGAATCGCAAAACCTTCGTTGTGCCTCCAAATTTAATTTTATTTTTACCTTAAATTCTGGGCATGCCTTTCAGTCACAAAATGGAGTCCCAGGGAGCCACTGGCAGGTGGATTCTTTCTCAACTTTTCTTTTTTTGAGCAGCATTTTCAATTACCTCACGGAGGTCAGTTGAGCCACCCATCTCACACATGGCTTGTCGCTCTATTTTATAAGACTGATGCATACCCCATTGCACTTCCTCCAGAAGAAAAGTTGTGGGGGCTCTGGATCCTATCCGCCAGCTCTGACAATTGTGAGTAACAGGTGCTCTGCCACAGTTCTTTATTCAGCCAGAGCATAGGCAGTAATCAGCAACTCCTGCTATGCAGAGTGGGAGTACAAATTCAGGCTTGCATCTGAGACTGAAATGTTGTCACTGAATAATTCAGACCCATTCAAAGCCAGGGTGCTGGTCAGGTGTCCAAAATGGAAATTTTAATTATGTACTAAATTGCCAGATTTGCATCAAATTTTGCCTATACAAAAAATATTCGACAGATGCCCTAGTGCAGGGGTAGCCAAGGTAGGGCCCTCTAGAATGGTTGGTTGCTTATAAGTCACTTTGGGTTGCCTTGGGCAAGATAAAGCAACTAACAAATTTAATTAACAACAGCAAAACAATAGATGTTGTGAACAACTCCTGTCATCAAAGAGCATTTGCCATGTTGCTGGGGCTGATGGGATTTGTAGTCCAAAAACATCTGGAGAATACCATTGACTTGGCTGCCCCACAGTAGTAGAGCATGCTATGATAATTATTTGTATCATGTCCCAAAATAGCCATTTCTGTGTTACATAACTATTTTGTGGTGGTGCTACAAGGTTGCATCTGGAGAGAGTGAATGTTTTCTAGCAGATGAGCACTGAAACATTCTGCTACATATAAGATATTATCCAAACAACTGGCCCTAATTTCTGATTATTTTGTCTAATAACATGCCAAGTTATATGTTCAAGATATTGATTATCTATAGAACAATTCGGAAATCCGATTCGCAAATCAATCCACCTTACCAAAATTAATAAATAAATGTTAACACATTTGGCAAGATTTCCTCAGCATGGGAAACAAGTGTGACAGATCCAGTATTTTAAATTTTAATACGCTGGACACTAGTAGCAGTCACACAATTAAATTAGTCTACTTAATGTTAAATCTGTCTAAGCTGTACTTATGGTCCCTTCTGAATAAATTGGAAGACCAATGTGACTGTGGTGGAATCTATGCACATATTTTAAAAAAGCACTGTGAAAATGCTTTTTATTAAAAGTGTTTTGAAAAATATATTGAATTTGCCATAAGCTCACCATCACCATTTAATGTCACATTTGTATAATGCACGTAAAACACACCTAAGACGTTATATTTGCAGCTGTATAGCTGAGTCCTGTGAGTTGATTTAGGAATAAGATTTGGCAGCTGAATTTAGAAAACTATGGTTGAAGGTATGAAGCACTGATAGTGATAGGTAGCTAGTTTCTTTTAATTCAAGCAGCCTAGTCAGATGCATTCAGAAGGGTCACAGAGACAGTGGGCAGTGCAGAGATGTGAGAGCCAAACTACATGTGATACCATAAAGTCTGGCATAGAACCATCACTGGATTTCACAACTTTTCAGAATTTTATTGAGGTACCCATACATCCCCACCGTGAGCCCAGTACCAGCCTCAGGGGGACATTTAGATTGCGGGAGTGGTGCAGGCACAAAGGACTAAGACCCTCCATATACCCTGTGCCACTTCTCCAGTAAACCCCAGAGAACCCCCACAGCTACTAAAGAAATGCAGGGAGGTTTGGTCACTTGCATTCTTTGTTGCTTGGTTCTGATACAGAGATGTGATGGCAACCTTATTTTTGGCTGCTTGTTTCACAGCAGAGTTTTATTTCAGATTATCGCATAAATATGGCAATTTTCCTCTACTACTTATAATCAACTAAAAAAAAGAAAAGGAGGATAATAGGCTTGCTAAAAATTGTTGACTGGTACAGGTAAAGTACAGTAATGAAATAATTTGTAGACCCAACGTGAAGCTAAAGTGGAATAATGCAGTGTTGACACTTTCCAGCATAAGATACAAGACTCTTGAAAAGGTGCTCAATTCACACAAGCACTGGCTATAGGAGTTTTATGCTTCCCAGGACTTGGAGCTGATTAGAACCTCATTGTTTTCATTATACTTACCCTATATTCAATTACCACTTGTACAAAACAGCTATTTTCCAGAACTGCCTTCCTCCTCTCTGTGTAAAGCTTCCCCTGTGCTGCAATTTCAAACCATGCTGTTTCAAGTCCTTGAAGAGGAGGTGTTGGAAAGTCTTGGTTAACTAATGTCTTTGCATTTATTTTCAATAGTCAATTGAAAATATTTTCCATTAAGTGTTATAGTATTCCATTTATGGTAAACTTAGAAAACAGCTCAGGATTAGAAAAACTAGCTGCAAAATGTTGCTGATTTACTTAAGCTCCTGATTTTTACCTAAAACATTGCTGTACAGACCAGAAGGGGGACAGGGATGTCTACACCCAATGTCCATTTCTTGATTTGCTTCCCTGCAACGAACTCCAATTCACTGAAGCTGTCATCTGTGTGTCTGCTCTCATCTGCACATGCATCATCGTTCGCACATGTGCAGTGGCTGTCTCAAATGTACACACCTCAGTTTAGCCAGGGCTTCTGCGGAAATTGATTTGAAGGAAAGCACATCACACCAGAGTATTTTTCAAGATGCTGCAGGATATCTATGGACTGTGACTGACGTCAAGTTTCCTCAGCTTCAAACACCTGTGGTGGGTGTATGCTTGAGCCAGAATAAAGCAGCAATGCGTACATAGACTTAGAAGAAAATTTGTTGAAACAAATATGGCAAACTGCAGAGACCTCCACATGTATTGTTATGTCTTTCCCTATCAGACATAATAATACCTTACCTCCCTATATCTTATTTTTATGTCCTTTGATTAGTTTTGAGATGGCCATTTCACTTTGACATTAAAACCTGAATTTAACCATGAGTTTCTGTGCTTAGCTGAACTGCGGCTGTTGTGCTATAATTGATAATGAAGAAATAATGTCCTAACCATACTGTTTTAGCACAGTTTTTAATACAGCATTCCCAGCCGGCCAATAATCTGTCAGGTTTCATGATTGGTTTTGCAGGTTCTCGCAAAATGGAGTTTAAAGGAAGTTGTTGGCATGAAGCTTGCTTTGTTTGCCAACACTGTCGGCAACCGCTAGGGACAAAGCCTTTGATTACCAAGGACAACGACAATTATTGTGTGCCTTGTTTTGAGAAGCAATTTGCTCAGTGTTGTTACTCCTGCAAAAAGGTAATGAAGCAAATGAAAAATACTGGGGCAGTGGGGGCGGAGAGATAGGTAATCACAATGAACTTCACTGTCCATTCCACAAACGGGGGGTTGTCATTTGTCCACAAAAGAGAAGCAGACACTCTTGGTGACAGCAGCCACCCTCTGCAATGCACTCCTTCAGATAATTCATGAGACCATAATTACCTTTATATTACTCTTCATAATTCTTCATAATAACTCTTCATAATTACTCTTCATATTAAGCAGTATAACGTTTGTTAACAAACCAAAAAATATTCTTTCTTACAATGACCCTGATGCAAACATCCTCAGGTTTGATAGAATTCACTGCCAAGAGATGGGAGGAAGCAGATACTCTGAGTCTGTTTCCATTGTCAAAATTACATGCGGTGAACAGAAGGTGAATGCTAATAGCACGAACAATGCATTCAATAGTGCATTTTACATTTCAGGAGCACCATAGGGGATACAAGATGGGTGCCCCCCCAAATCATCATTTAGTGCAGCATTTTCCAACTTTGGGTCCCAACATCAGACCCAGCCATCAGACCCAGTGGTGAGGGATGTTGGAAGTTGTAGTCAACAGCATTGGAGGACACAAGGTTGGGAAAGCCTAATCTAGGAGGCACAGGTGTGTCATTATTGGGAATAAGCCCCATTTGACACAATTAGACTTCTGAATGGACATATATGAGATTGTAATGTTAGAGAGATAATCATATGAAGGCTTCAGTCCTAAGACCACTTACTAGGAAGTGAACTCCATTGGACATAGTGGGACTTCTGATTGGCATACATTGGATTGTCTTGAAAGTATGCTTCAGCTGTCCACCCACCCATGCAATTCCACAATTTAACACCAAGCCAGAGCCCTTCTGTTTAAGTATACTTCTAAAAATCTCAATGCTGCATTTCCTGTGGGCAGTCCAGCAGCCTCTTATCCATTTCCCCTTTACAACCAGCAGCTGTTTCTGTAGGAATAGTCTCCGAGCCAACCCTGTTGGACATTAGTAATAAAAAAGAAAATAATTCTTCTGAGCATGTGCAGAGTGCCTTTTCCCCTTGCTACAGAGACACGGAGTGACATTTTCCTTGATAGTGGGGTGACTCCAAAGTACGCTGGATATTCAGCATCTTTCTCTTCTTATAAATTAACCAAGGAAGTGTGGTGCTTATTGACCTTTGGTTTTGTACTTAATGCCCAAGTTCAGCATCTGGCTACAAATGCTCCTTTATCATCCAATAGGTGATAACTGCTGGCAGAGTGACCTATCATGACCAGCCTTGGCACAAAGAATGCTTTCTGTGTACCGGATGTGAGAAGCAGCTGGCAGGGCAGCGGTTCATTTCCAAAGATGAACACCCCTACTGCCTTGAGTGCTTCAGCAGGCGCTACGCAAAGAAGTGTGTGGCCTGCACCAAGCCTATTACAGGTAACTGTTGACTATCCAACTGACGAAATACAGTCCATATTTTGATGGTCATTATGGCAGAAGCAAGCCTCCTATATAATCATTGGCAGCCTTTGGGCTTCTTATTTCAGCATTGCTGACGGATGAACACAGGGTGCTAAAATTATTTATGGTGAATTGGAGAGCAGTACTATTACCGCAGGACATTTATATGATCATGAGAAAGTGGCCCTGTTGCCACAATTCTTGAGCTGTAATGAGATTCAGGCTCAAACTAAATGTTACGGTACATAACAAAATATTGGCCACATGCCTAGTTCCTTCTTTAGTCTCCGTAAGATCTTGCATAATTTATTTGCTATCACAGCACCCTGGTTCATATCCAATGCTGCTGTTCTCTGGTGCATGTAGCAGAATTTTCCCCCTTCTGCCCTTTCCCCTGCAGCACCCTGAATGTGCCCAAAATCTGTCCCACAAGATTAGAGGACCCTCTGGAGCAGATTTTGAAGGTGCTTAGAAGAGGAGGAGCAGAAGTTGCATTACACAAGCATAACTCCACACAAGCAGTGCTGAATACACTATTCTGTGTTTAGTGACTGTACCAGTGGTAGTCAACAATTGGCAGCTGGAATGGTAAAATACAGGATTTTGCAACATGGATACATTGGACTACATTTTAGGGAGGGGGAGGGGAAGGAGAGGGAGGGAGGGAGAAGCCATACAGTTGCTGCTCATAGCTGTCAATATTTCCCTTTTCTTGTGAGGAATCCTATTCGGAATAAGGGAATTTCCCTTAAAAAAGGGGGAAAGTTGCTGCTGTCAGCAATGGGTGTCTGCATGTTGTATGAACTACAGTGGTACCTCGAGTTACAAACACCTCAGGTTACAAACGCTTCAGGTTACAAACTCCACTAACCTGGAGCTGAGAACCTTGTCCCAGGACTTTCACCCTTTTAGTTTTGTTCTGATTGTATTCACTTTAACTGCAAATAGATAGATGAGAGATAGATGGATGGATGGATAGATAGATAGATAGATAGATAGATAGATAGATAGATAGATACTAGTGTAAAAACGATTAATTCACCCCGGGCCTTTGGGAACTGAATGGCCAGGGACTCACCAATTGTAAATATTAGATTGCAATTTTAGTACACTAGTTGATGGTTTTAGATTTTTTTATGGCACTGTGAAGCATTTAGTGATAATGAGATGATTTTAATTATATTTCATGCTGCTCTGGGCTCCCAGTTGGGAGAAGGAGCAATATAAAAATCAAATGAATAAACAAACTAAAAATAAACTCACAAGATGGTTATGGAGGATAAAAATGAAGAGGAAACTGCCTATGTTACTCTGAACATCTTGGGAAAAGGTCAGATCCAAGATGAATTCTTTAGGAGGGCCCAAGTTCAGTGGTCGGGGATCTGTCTTACATGCAGAAGGTCCAAGGTTCAATCCCAAGCATCTCCAGACAGGGCTTGGAAGGACACCTTGCCTAAAACTCTGGAGAGCCAATCACTGTAGACAATATTGAACCAGATGGACCAATGGCCTGATTCAGTGTAAGGCAGCTCCCTGCGTTCCCATGTTCCTGTGAGAATAGCAACACCAATGCAGTTACCATGGTAAGTAAGTGGCGACTCCAAACATGGCCTTGTTTACATCCACATTTTGGGTCAAAGAGTGCAAAAGGAAAGGCATCTATTCCCAGCCTCTGAAAAACAAAATAACCAACAAAATATACAACTGTTTAAAGCAAAGCAAAATCTCAATGAGTCGTCCTCCCCTTTCCAATTTCTAGTACACATAAACACATTAAGCAGCAGTTGGAATTGTTTTTAAGGGTTCCATGGTAAGAGTTCACCCACTTCCTGAGCCTGCAATCTGGGGAACCCTAGCATTGCCAAGCATCCTATGAAACTCTGGCTGGCAGGTGTGTCTGTTATTCTCTCTGCAATGAAAGACGTAGAAGGCATTTTCTGGGTGTCATGCTCGAATCATTTAACTTCACCTTCATATTCCCAGAATTGAAGAACAGATCTTGCCAGAAATAGAAACACTGCTTTCAAGATTTGTGCTTAAATGGCTTATAATTAAATGTTTGGCAAACACACAGAGGCTATTTAAAAGTACTCTAAGACCATTAGCTGGATCCTTTTAAAAACAAATTGAATGACCTCTTGTCCCAGTTCTGAAGGGTAACACTGCCAATTAATTACTGATCCCGTCATTCAAAGAAAGAAACAAAACTGATGGGAAATTCAATCAGCCATAACCTTTCTCACCATTGCGTATGTGAGTTCACACACAGCAGACCCTGGAATTTCTTCTACAGGCATAATTAATTGCAAGCAATTAAGCACCACCTTTCCACAGCTCCATAAAAATGTGCTTTTTAGGCCAATTTACTTTTATGTGTTAGATTTATAATTCACAGTATCCAACAAATATGGTGAACTGTTAAATCCATAGTAGGATAGGGCTATGAGTATTGAGCTAGGTGGGCCTTAGGTCTGATCCAGTAGGACTCTTCTTATCTTCTTACGTATACAAAGCAGTGCGTACCTGTGGATGTGCATCCTGCATTAAAATGAACAAGGCAGCTCAGGGAAGCTGGCTTAAATGTGCACATTGTTGGTCCCATAGTAGCCACTTCTGAATCTCAGAAATATATACCGTATTGGCCCGAATATAAGCCTCACTTTCCCCCCGATTTCCGATCATGAAAAGTTAAAGCGCTGCTTAAATTCACGACCTTACAAAAATTGGCTATTACGATATCGCTGCTGAAACAGCAGTAAAACAGTAATACGGAACAGGTGTGAGTGCCTGTGGAATTTTAAGGGAGTGGCTTATATTCGGGCCAATACGGTAGTTGTGTCAGCATCTATTGGTGTAGTGCATGTCAAAACATGGACCCTTCAGTGAATTGAGGGTGGCCCTAGACACTTTGCTGCCTGAGGTGGAATTGCAAATGGTGTCCCTACCCCCAACCAGGCCAAGGCGCATAGTTCCTAAGACCCCTCAAATTATTTTGGCTCCATGAGACAGAGACTCCCAAAAGCATTGTCTCCATACCTGGTAATAAAGAATACAACAAGAATATTACGTATCTGATGTTTTGCTGCGTTTTCATCACAAGTCAATTGCCTGAGGAGGACACCTCACTCTACCTAATGGTAGGACTGGCCCTGAATTAACCACATGTGTTCATTGATCCAATTTTTCTCCGGTTTCCATATATTAGGATAACTGAGAGTTTTATTTAATCTGGGAGCCCTCAGTGGACATGACATAACAAGGGGTGAGAGAGTCCTATTTAGATTTTTAGATGGAACTAATTTGCCTCAGTGTATGGCAGCTTCACTTCATTTAGCTCAGGTTTTGACATTTATTAAAGGAAGAAGGAAGGGACTTTGCTTATTAGAGCATAAGTTACTGCCTTTGTGATCTGCTAAAAGGCACTCAAAGCCCCACTTTTCATCTCCATGTTTTCTCTTCATAGCTCTCGGCGAAGCCAAATTTATCTCATTTGAGGATCGCCAGTGGCACAGTGATTGCTTTAAGTGTGGGAAATGTTCCAGCTCACTGGTGGGAAAAGGATTCCTAACCCAGCAGGATGAGATCCTCTGCTGCAAGTGCGGGAGCACCGCATAGCTCACAAGACCCGAAAGCAAACCTTGTTAATTTCCGTGCGCTTTAAGTATCACATGCATAATTGCTCAGTGGTCAAAAATCTGTCTAACAAGTATAATTATTGTTCAGTTGTGCAAATTGCTTCCTGACTGCATTTCTGACACAGCTGGCAGACATCCCTTTCATCCTGTATAACCACTTTAAATAACAGGGTTTCTGCTAGGAAACAGTTATAAAGATATACTAACCTGAAAGCATGTTTGGTTGTTTAACTGATTGGTTGGTTGGATGGTTCCTTGTAGTAGAGTGCACTCTACTGTTGAGAGTGCAAGAGTGTGCAAGCTTGCAACACAGACCAATATTGTGCTCAAATCCTAATAAAAGGAACATACATGACAACTCTGTTTAAGAAACACCAAAATGAGACTTTTCCGACAGCACAGTGTTTATCACTGTCTTCAACCCTTTCTATGCATACAGTATGTAGGTCAGCAACGAAGGGTGCTGTCAAACAGCAACAAAGTTGTGTGAGGAAAGTAATGAGGATGTTCTGTTTTATTTTGCTGCTCCTAGAGGTGCTTTTCCATCTTATATTACAAAAATGCCGCACTAAACATGACACTGGAGCTCCTGGTGTTTTAAATTTGTGTTAAAAAAGTCACATTGGCTGCCTTGATTTGGATGAGAAATATATGGAGATTTAACCATTCTCCTCATGCTGATTCCTTAACACAGATCTTGTGGGTACCCATATGGAGTACTGGAATTTTGCTATCAGAGGCAAAGAACAAGATGGTACCTCTCTTCCCATTCCATGTGCAGAAATCACCTAATTGGACTGGCCAGTAAATCTTACTCCAACACTGCTGACATGATAATGACCACCAGCATCAGCCTAGTTTAGGGGAACCAGAACATACACAGCTCTGTCCTCCAACAGAGAAGAATAGCAGTCTAGGAAGGACAACCAAGTGGATGTCACAGCTGCTCCCATGTACACTTGCCTAAGAGTAGGGCCAGCCCTGGCAGTTGAAGTAGAAGCAGGTCTCTCTACATGTTTCTCAGAGTGAAGCACAGAAAGGTCTCTGCTTTCCATAAATGGCAACACATTTGACATGTGGGTTTGAAGGGAAGGGAGTTGGAGAAAGCATTATAGTACTGTACCTTCCTATGCAGAGCCCGATTCACAGCCTACTCTCAGCATGCTGAAGGGCTGGGTTGTATGCCCTTTCTACAACAGGTGGAAGCCATGTGGAAGCACCCTAGGTCTTTTGCTGCAGTTAGCATTGTAGATATTGATACTGTGCAGCATGAAGCATCTGAATGCCTAAAAATTGATTCCTTTTGGAATAAAACATTGTCCAGACCCATGAGATATTATCCAAAGCTTTACTTGCAGAACTCCTTCAAGTGGGCTGTGCCTGCAAGGTTTGTTTGTGCCAGCATTGGCATCCTGGTGTCCCTGGAGGTGGAGGTGATGCCAGTTCTAGTTCAGCTTCCAATTTACTCTCAGTTGCCTCCCCCAAAGGAAGACGCTCCTCCCTGGCAGGAAGAGGCAGCTCCCCAGCACCAGGTGTTGGGGTGACTAGGGGTGCTGGATATCACTGGGGCGGCAGACTCCACTGCCAACCCAGTTTGCCCCACCCCTGAATCAAGCTCTCTAGTCCTGGGCTTGGACATTTCTTGGGGTCCCAATTTCACCTTCCCCATCCTGATAGGACCTTCCTCAGGATCATCCAGCTTCAGCTCCCTCAGCTCCTCCCATTGCTCCTCAGGATCCAACCATCTCTTCTATGACATCACAAGCCTCATGCCAGTCACTGTCAACCAGTATTGACAACACTGAGCTGGATAAACCAATAATATGACTCAATATAACACTGCTTTCAATGTTCCTGTGTTCCTAACTGAGAGCAAGATGTGCTGCCATCAAAAGGTCAGGGTTGCTCAGCCCACTCATATGACCAGCATAATTTTTCTTAGCTGTATGTAGCAGAATTCCAGCTCCATCAATAGTGCTGCCTCTTCCCCTTTGTCGCTTCCAAAGCCACTCATCTCTGCATTCTCCCCCACTTGACTTCTCCTGCCTACTTTTCATTTCTCTTACATTCCGCACCTTCCTCTTTACAAGGCTAAAGTTGTCAAAAATAGAACTAGGTTGCCAGTCCTAAAAATAAAAATCCTGAATAGAGGCACATATGTGCAAGGATTTTTCAGAAATGAATGCTCCGTTAAATGCCAGGTGGTTTGAACGATCTTAAAATAAAAATTAGAGCTACTCTGAAGTGCTTGTTTTGTATCACTTCTCACCTAAACTTCTGGGAGGGTGAAAGCAGACTTGTAGAACATCTATGAAAGGGAAGCCAATTTGATGTTTTTTCCTCAGATTCTTAAGGAGGTTCCAGTTAAGTACCAAAGCCATGCATCTCTGTTCTAGGTGACAAAATATAGAGGGAAGGCATAAGCTTGCACACTCTGGATCAGAGGTTTCGATTTTAACAGGTGCTAGTAGATATATTTATGTATAATTGAACTGATTCTGGTGTGCATCTGTAATCCTGCCCACGGGCACAATTTCAAGGTGGGTGGTGTGGTGGTGGCAGCGGTGGCATGATGGGGGTGAGTGTCCTGGATAGAAAAAGTTGGAGCATATGGGAATAGCCTCTTCTTTTCCTATTATTTCATCTGTTGAGTTCCATAAAATGTAAATAATAGGTGGCGTTATCACTTATTCTCTTTTTTGGAAACCTAGCTTATTTTTCAATGATTTATAAGCCACCTTACACAGTGGGTGTCATCAGGGCAGGACTTTGAGGCAGACGCCCAGGGCCCTACTCAGCAGAAGGAGCTGGTGGGCTTCCAAATGCAGCAGGCCACATTCCCTAATGTTGAAGGAAGTCAAGTGAATGCACATTATCTTTTAAACTGGGGAGAGGAGTCCTAAGGCCGTGACACCCAGAATTCAAAATTGCCCGACTGCAGCACTGACCCTACAACAATAGTTCTCTGGTCAGCATATAGGATCAAGCAACGGCCCATTGCTGAATGGTAGGGCATCTGTTTTGCATGCATAAGGTCTCAAGCACAATCCCTGGCATATCCAGGTTGGGCTGGGAGCGGGGAGAAAACAGGTTGATTTGGGCAGTGCTTCTCCCTTTTCTTTTTCCTATGTCTTGTGCCATTTGGCTCACCAATGCCCAAGCTGGAGTGTTCTCTCTCTCTCTCTCTCTCTCTCTCTCTCTCTCTCTCTCTCTCTGTGTGTGTGTGTGTGTGTGTGTCTGTCTGTCTGTCTGTCTGTCTGTCTCTCTCTCTCTCTTTTTCTCCAGTGGCTTTCCCCTGGAGTAGGGATAGCAGAAGCCCTGTGAGAGCCCAGGAACAAGCAGAAGGGGCAGAGAGAACAGGCCCTTAATAAATCTGTTCTTTAATGCGTTTTAATGCCATTGCAACAAATGGACTGCGGTATACATAACCAGCATGAGTTTGACCAAACTGCAGGAGGCAGTGGAGGACAGAGGTGCCTGGCGTTCTCTGGTCCATGGGGTCACGAAGAGTCGGACACGACTAAACGACTAAACAACAACAACAACATACATAACTGGGCACAGAAGTGCACGCTTCAGATTCTGCCTTTCAGCCACTAGGTGGCGGAACATCGCTGCTGTCCAGGCCTGGAGAGTCCTTAATATCTGATTTCATCAGTGTTGTATCAGAAGAAAGCTGATAGGAGAAAGGAAACAAAAAAAAGAAAATTAACTTCATAGAGGAATAAATAGGCACAGTGTTGACTTCAGCACTGCTAATATTGATTTATGCCAGCTGTGCGACTGGCCTGATGACGTTATTTGAGAAAAATCCAAGCAGTGTGTTTCAATATTATGCAATTTATCACATGGATTGAAGAGCATCCCTCATAATTCATCTGCTGCTAATACAGCGTGACTGGGTACTATGGAAACTGATACACAAAACTCTTGAAAGTGTATCTGATTCTATCAGGGATCATACTGTCATCTCGGCAGGTATTTAAAATGGATGCAAAGCCCTTATCTGTTTTCTGCACCCATGGCAAGAGACATTCAGGTGGAAAGTATTGGTGTGATCTGGGGAGCCTCATTCACACAACAAACAGGGAGCACCCAACAAGCAGAGAAGGGGTGATTGGCAGCTCAGTGGCAGACCCACTTTCCTCCAAGGGTCTCCATGCATTCAACTAAAAAATCTGTACAGGATTGACAAATGCAAGCTTTGTATTCATGATCAGGGTGATTTAGAAAGATCCTACACCTGGTCAAGTTGTATGTGCAGAGTCTCTTGCAAATCTTGGTGTGAATGTGCAGAGGTCACACGCAACATCATTTAAATAAAACAAATGAAATCCAAAAAGAAAAGAAACTGATAATTCACTAGTTAAAGTTAACAAAAACATCACATAATATGACAATATACAAGCAGAGGGCTTCTGTCTTTCCTTCAGGCCTTCTTAATTGCAAGAAGACATTCAGCAACTAAGCAAACCAGGAAAAACACCCTCGGAACTAAACAGCCAGCCAGAACTCATTGCCTCAGCAAGGATCATGCCAATCTGACTGGTTGCCAGGCAGCAACACCATCATCTTCTTGTTGGATGTCAACAGAATTAACCCTTAAGTTACATAACTGAATGATTCCTGCTGTTGTGCTTCCAAATGACCCTCCCACCACAACCCTTTCCCCATTAATTCCATGTACCATAGGGTAGAACTGCCAATGCAAATTTGGAACAAAGTGGGAGCAAAACAAATGCTTTCCTGGTTCAGACCAATGGTCCACCAGGAATAACAATCTGTTTCCAGTTGTGGCTGGCTGCTTCTGATGAGGCTTGAATTTAGGGACCAACAATTCCCTAAACCAATTCAAAAACTGGAAAACAGCAATGCAATTCCTTTGAACAACAAATATGCTTGATAGTTTGACAGCACACAAGAAGAACCACAGTTAAGCTAGATGAAATCAATATCAACAAATTTTTGCAAGGTGGGTTTCCCACAGCACTCACAGGCCTTGAACTTGCTTATTCTTAAGCATTTGTATATGGTAGAGGTACTATTTACATGCCCTAATTAGTTGAGGAAGAAAATGTTTAAGGCAGTCCTTCCGCCTAGAAAACGAAGCTTTTGTTTTTCATTCGCAAGCATCTTAAACTTCAGAAACAATCTCTTTCCTTCAGAGTCCTCAAAAAGGCCTTTTCATGGAGGTTCTGCAGTAAGTGAATATATGGGTTCATATTTCTTCAATTTAAAAACTTTAAGCAATTGTCAGAACTAGATGTTTATTTCTTCACTTTGAGAATCCTGAAGGATAACTATATTTTCCCCTGGTGTGTGTGTGTGTGTGTGTGTGTGTGTGTGTGTGTGTGTTAAAGGAATCCTGCCAATGGTTTCCTCCCCACATCTTAAAACACAGTCACTCCCAATGTCCTTGGCCTAGTTTGATCTCCTTTACCTTCTATGCTTTGTAACAGAAGTATGATTGTGCATCATAGGGATGTCAGCATTTCAGCATCACTAGGCTCTAGTATTAATAAATATGTTCATATTATGACAGAAAAAGGTGATATAAAATGTAAACAGCTTTATTGTATGTTCAATTTCTATAACAAAAGAAATAAAAACAACAGCTTTTTGCACTTCCAGAGAAGTATGTACGTTGTTACACATTTTGTAAGATGTTACAAAAATATGTAAGATGTTAGACATTTTGTCAGAAAGAGCTCTTTTAAAAAGTGGATAAACATCACATTAAAATACTTTGATTCAGAGTCAGTGATGATGTCAGGAGGGTAAAATGCTCCTATTACTCCCATCTCTATCTCTCCCATTAAATATTTGTTTTTGATTTTTCTTTCATCAATAAAAATTCCCTCTTCAACAGATATCTCTCCCTTCCCCCCCTTCCTTTCCTTTCCTTTTCAATTTTGTGGCATGTTTTTCTTTCCCCTCACAAAGTTAATCAGGTATGTGTTTTCTTCCAGAACTGCATTCAAGCACCTACTTATCTTATTGAAAATATTTACATATTGGTCCCTTCAACAAAGCTGCATGCGACTGTTACCTAATTTTGAGATAACTGGGCAGGACTTGGCTTTGGATAAAGGGCAAAGGGATTCAAGATGATGATGAGGAGGAATTTGTTGCTAGGAATTGGGGGGGAGGGGAGGTTGGTTTGCATTTAGTATGTAACTCCCTAATTCTCACTTCCTGAAACAATACACAAACCGAAAGACAGCTGTCCTTTGAATAGTGTTGTTTTTCTCTGAATTTTGTGTTGCAGTTCTCCCATCCAATAATATGCAAAGAAACCTTATAAAAATGTGCACTAAAATGCATGCATTGGTGAAAATAGCATTCAAAAATACATTATATCATGAGAAATTGCTTGCAAAAATGTGCATATTGGGGAAAAACATACATAAAAATATGGAGAGAGAGAGAGAGAGAGAGAGAGACTTTATTTGCATTAGCCAATGGCCGTAGCAACAGTAAAACATTACAGTACACGCAGAAAAGAAAATTTGATATAAAACCACAATTTAAAGTCCTGAATCAGCAGTCAGTTAGTGGCCCTTATTCTGATTGCCCCTGCTATGAACCTAGCAACCTTTTCTGCTATCTGCTCATTTTGATCTGATAGAAGAAAGGACATTGTGGCAGTGGTTGAGTGCCCTGGGATGGTTAGTACGAGTGGGGTGATGATCTCGTTCCTCAGGTCTTTGCAGAGAGTACAGGACAGGAGGACGTGTGCCGCTGTTTTGGTGCTACCATCTCCACAGGGACAAAGACATATTTCAGGCGGGATCTTTTGGAATCGACCCTCAAGTACCGCACATGGCAAAACATCCAGTCTTGTAAGTGTAAAAGCATGTCTGTATTTTGGGATAATAAGTTTGTGCAGATATGGGGCCAGAGAATCAAAATGGAGAGGTGGAAACTAAACATACCAAGGGCAGAATTTCCCTATGGGCTTTAGTGGGGCCCATATTGAGTAGGTGTTGTGGGGATAGGCCACAAGGGTGAAGTTTTTTATAGATGGTTTTAAGCCAGACATTTTTATGGGAGTCTTGAAGTATTAGGGATAGTAAACTGGGGGGGGGGGATTTGTGTTTAGGCGGCCCCAGAAGTTAAGAGTTCTTTATATCAAGAGAAATTTGCACTAAAATGCTGGTGAATTTTCATGAGGACTGATGTGGAAATTTGGAGAACTGACCTTAAAACTGAAAAAAACAAGAAAAGAAGAAATACTGAAATGGGCAATCTGTTCATCCCTAGTTGTTTCCTTGTATTTCTTTCTGCTCCATTTGTGCCTCAAGTGAGGCTACCACATTATTACTACAGTACTTTCTCTCTATACTCCATTGCTCCTTCCAAGATTGGCTGCTAATTCTCACCTTCTTTTAATAGATGGTGAATTAAGATTGGCAGGTAGCTTTTGAAACAATTACTGCTGATTTAGACTGTTACATCATTCTATGAGTCAAAGTAGGCTTACTCAGCCTCACAATAATTTACTGATGCATCACTTCTTCCTGTTCTGTTGAGGGCAATCAAGCAGCCTGTTCATACCCACTGAAAAAGGATGCTTGAACTGGATGGGATGTGGTGCAAAAGGACTAGCTTTTGCTTTGTATTGGTGAAGTCAAAAGGTGGTCCTGCCGTCCATTTGCACAGGAATGTGGCATAAGAAGGAACCGAGAGTCTATCTTAAAATAATAGCCTGTTGTCAACACAGAACTCCTAAGATATATACAAGACAAGCATATCAGGGCTAATGCTTCCATAGGACAAATGGAAGAAAATTGCCTTACCAGAGAGATCACTCACCAGGTGTTTCCCCAAGCCTCACTCTGAGGAAGTGGGTGTTCAGAGTGACGCAATCCCTTCAAAATATGATTTCATGGCATCTTTTTCCTGTTTCCTTCATTGCACAAAGTAACTTAAGTGTGTTTTTTATACCTATTTATAGATTTTTGATTTTTAAAAATTGTATTCATTTCATTTCATTTACCTGACTTTTTCATTTTACTTTTACCTTGTCAAGAGCTCTTTATTGCTGAACATATATTATTTTGCGGTTGATTATTGTTTTTCTCTTTTTGTGTATTTTCTCTTTTTGTTGTTTAATACGATAAAAGAGTGACACAGTCTGGTTGAAGTGCAATGGGAGTGTGCCTATGCTGCCACCACAGATAGAAATACTATTTTTACATTTAGTTAAAAAGGAAGTTAAAATAACTTTTAGCTAATTTTCAAAGAAGATTTCTAGCTGCCATGGAAGTGTTAATGCCCTCTGGCATCAAAATTTCAGCATCAAAGAATGCAAATGGCCCATCCAAGTGTCCTTACAACTTGCTCATTTCAACCTGTGGAGTAAACATACAGCAATTTTATAATCTAAGGAACTCCTTCGTGGTTGGGAGAATTTATTCGGCGCAGAAATGGAAGAAACTACAGGACTTAAACCTCTGGAAACATATTTAGGATAGTATTCAATATAAGCCCTATTCAGAGTAAGGTAAAGGACCCCTGACCATTAGGTCCAGTCGTGACCAACTCTGGGGTTGCAGCGCTCATCTCGCTTTATTGGCCAAGGGAGCCGGCGTACAGCTTCCGGGTCATGTGGCCGGCATGACTAAGCCACTTCTGGTGAACCAGAGCAGTGCACAGAAATGCTGTTTACCTCCCACTGGAGTGGTACCTATTTATCTACTTGCACTTGGATGTGCTTTCGAACTGCTAGGTTGGCAGGAGCAGGGACTGAGCAACGGGAGCTCACCCTGTCGCGGGGATTCGAACCGCCGACCTTCTGATCGGCAAGTCCTAGGTTCTGTGGTTTAACCCACAGCGCCACCTGCGTCCCCTATTCAGAGTAGATCCATTGAAATTAATAGACACGAGTAACTTATTTCTATTAATTTCAATGGGAGTACTCTGCATAAGATTTAGTTGGACACAACCCCATATTTCTTCTCATGTACAACAGAATCAGTGAGAATAGAGTTAAAGAATGTACCCATTGGTGATGGATTTTATTTCTTTCTTTATTCCTTTCCTTATACAGTATTATTCAATGATTCTTCCTCATTTATATCCTTTTCTAGAATACAATCTAAAGGTCTCAGAAGATTTAGTTTTCCAAGCAGTTTGCCATTTTGTATTCCCTGTAGGAAGCAGTGAATGTAACCATCTGATTTAGCCATCTGTAAAATGATTTAATGACATTGGATGGCTGAATGAGATAATTAAGCTCTCTTGTTTGAAGGGAAAGAAAGCAAGGCTCATTTGTGGGCTATCTGAAGGGTTGTTTGGAGATATTTTTATCTTCTACAGAGATGACCACGGCACCTCATTGACTAGTCCAGGATCCAAAAGTGGCACAACAGGAGAGCTTCCATGTTCACAGGGGGCTATGCCATCCATTTTTTCCTTTTAAACGCATCTCCTTGAATGGTATTGATTGCTGCTCTGGAGGGTTCTTCGAAAAGAGCCATTCAGGATGTTCAAAAGGCTGCAGCAAAGGGGTGCAGACACCTAGAGCTCTAAGTACACACAACCGTAGTATTTAATGACTGTGGGGACATTTCAGTTAAAAATAACACTTTTAAAGGTGTCAGTGGTCCAGATTACAAGAGGTTAGCACAGTGCATTTCACATACTGCAGCACCAAAGTGAGAGGAAACTGGAATCTATTTCTATCTTCACACTGCATTTAATCTGCATCTGTGCCTGACTATAGCAAAATCACATTTCCTCCCCAGTCATTTTCAGTGTTAAGAACAGAACTATATAAGAAGAAGGGCCCTGCTGGGTCAGACCAAAGACCTCACTAGTAACAACATTCTGTTTTCGCTCTGCCTCACCATATGCCTTGCTTCAAAGGACACATATGGACAAGCCAAGTTTACCAGCAAAGTGAGAAACATTCAGTTCTCATTTCATTAGGTTTAAGTTAGGTGGAACCTCATTCCTGAAAATGAGCCCAAATTGACAATATGACCTAGGAATTTGTTTTCAGCACCAGAACAAAACTGAGCTCAAAGTCATTTCGCACAAAGAGTCCACTCCTGATTATCTTTCTGTATTTCAGCAGCTTAATTTAAGAATAAAGCGTCATCTTAATGTTATTGTTGTTAAACAGTTGTGAGCTAGAAACTCTTGCAAATCATCCAGAGACGTACCAGTACATCATGAGGTGTCTTCTGCCCTAAACCATATGTTAAAGTAGGGGTAGTCAACAGAGTGCCCTTCTGAATTACAGTTTCCATCATTCTTGATGGTTGGCCATGATGACTGGGGCTGATGGAAATTGGAGTTCAACAACATCTGGAGGCCAAATGGGATACCCCTAAATGTAGCATTATGTGCACAAGCCTACTTCTCCCTTCCTTCTCATCCTGTTCAACTGAGTGGGAGCATGTTTCCTTTTCCAACTAATCACAGTTTACCATTTCATCCAAACCAGGAACAGTGGTTAGTTTTAACTATGACTTATCTGAACAAAGCCAAAATCAGAAATCATAATTTGATCTTAGCTTGTTTAGACAAACTAAGTTCTCCCACTTTGGGAAAAACAGCAAACTGCAGTTAGTTGAAAAGGGAAATAAATGTTTCTGATGTCCTCACAAGTGCACTTGAGGAGAAGGGAAGGGAAGCTCATGAGCCCAAGGGTCTTTCTTGTAGCCCTAAGCTATGGCTTAATGTTACATCTCAACACACTGCCTATGTGACATTACAGATTGTCTCCAGGAATAAAACATTAGCAAAATGGATTTTTATCTACTGTCTAGAATGCTGGGAGGCAGTCAGAGAACTGCTTTTAAATGCAAAATAATGTCTATATTCCACTTTGCGAGGCACAATAAACTGTGTTAATATTGATTGTACAGCAACAACTACTGTGACAAGCTCCCACCATGAAACACCTGTGGTCAAAAATTAGATTTAATGTTGTGAAAGGCAAGGTTGCCAGACTGTAATAGAGAAGCACTCTGGAGCTACAGCACTGCTTTATTTCAAACAATGCCATTTTTCTTGGTCTCTCTGCGTTCTTACTGCTGACAGCCGAATGACAGGTAACATGGAGTTGCACCTGTTAAATTTCTACATTTTATGCAGCTGTTAGTCATAATCATAGTCCTGGTCAATTTATTTATATGCCACATTTTCCACAAAGGCACCTGTGCTCAAAGCAATTCACATTAAAAAAAGTCTTTAATATTGGTACAATAACAGCACAGAATGAAAAAGCATACTGTCACTAAAACTCAACACTAAAAGAAATCAATAGTTAACCATTCATTTAGCATACATCAACATTCAAATGAGAATAAATCTAAGGGCAAGAGAGTAGAGTACTGCTTGATGGTGCAAATGCAGCTGGTGCTGCCATTGCTAAACTGCAAGCC